>NW_024608993.1:25000-60000 GCF_018296145.1 Oncorhynchus tshawytscha | reverse complement strand
AGAGAATGGATAGAGAGACTAGAGAGAGACTAGAGAGAGGAATGGATAGAGACTAGAGAGAGGAATGGATAGAGACTAGAGAGAGTTACTAGAGAGACTAGAGAGAGAATGGATAGAGAGACTAGAGAGGAATGGATAGAGACTAGAGAGAGGAATGGATAGAGACTAGAGAGAGGAATGGATAGAGACTAGAGAGAGGAATGGATAGAGACTAGAGAGAGGAATGGATAGAGAGACTAGAGAGAGGAATGGATAGAGACTAGAGAGGAATGGATAGAGAGACTAGAGAGAGGAATGATAGAGAGAGATACTAGAGAGAGGAATGGATAGAGAGACTAGAGAGAGGAATGGATAGAGAGACTAGAGAGGAATGGATAGAGAGACTAGAGAGAGGAATGGATAGAGAGACTAGAGAGAGGAATGATAGAGAGACTAGAGAGAGGAATGGATAGGGACTAGAGAGAGGAATGATAGAGAGACTAGAGAGAGGAATGGATAGAGACTAGAGAGAGGAATGGATAGAGACTAGAGAGAGGAATGGATAGAGACTAGAGAGAGGAATGGATAGAGACTAGAGAGAGGAATGGATAGAGAGACTAGAGAGAGGAATGGATAGAGACTAGAGAGGAATGGAGAGAGACTAGAGAGAGGAATGATAGAGAGACTAGAGAGAGGAATGATAGAGAGACTAGAGAGAGGAATGATAGAGAGACTAGAGAGAGGAATGGATAGAGAGACTAGAGAGAGGAACTGGATAGAGAGACTAGAGAGAGACTAGAAGAGGAATGATAGAGAGACTAGAGAGAGGAATGATAGAGAGACTAGAGAGAGGAATGGATAGAGACTAGAGAGAGGAATGGATAGAGAGACTAGAGAGAGGAATGATAGAGACTAGAGAGAATGGATAGAGACTAGAGAGAGGAATGGATAGAGAGACTAGAGAGAGGAATGGATAGAGAGACTAGAGAGAGGAATGATAGAGAGACTAGAGAGAGGAATGGATAGAGACTAGAGAGAGGAATGATAGAGAGACTAGAGAGAGGAATGGATAGAGAGACTAGAGAGAGGAATGGATAGAGAGACTAGAGAGAGGAATGGATAGAGACTGAGAGAGAGAGATAGAGAGAGACTAGAGAGAGGAATGATAGAGAGACTAGAGAGAGGAATGATAGAGAGACTAGAGAGAGGAATGATAGAGAGACTAGAGAGAGGAATGGATAGAGACTAGAGAGGAAATGATAGAGAGACTAGAGAGAGGAATGGATAGAGAGACTAGAGAGAGGAATGGATAGAGACTAGAGAGAGGAATGGATAGAGAGACTAGAGAGAGGAATGGATAGAGAGACTAGAGAGAGGAATGAGAGACTAGAGAGGAATGGATAGAGACTAGAGAGAGAATGGATAGAGACTAGAGAGAGGAATGGATAGAGAGACTAGAGAGAGGAATGGATAGAGACTAATGATAGAGAGACTAGAGGGAATGGATAGAGAGACTAGAGAGAGGAATGGATAGAGAGACTAGAGAGAGGAATGGATAGACTAGAGAGAGGAATGATAGAGAGACTAGAGAGGAATGATAGAGACTAGAGAGAGGAATGGATAGAGAGACTAGAGAGGAATGGATAGAGACTAGAGAGAGGCATGGATAGAGAATGGAATGGATAGAGACTAGAGAGGAATGGATAGAGACTAGAGAGAGGAATGGATAGAGACTAGAGAGAGGAATGGATAGAGACTAGAGAGAGGAATGGATAGAGACTAGAGAGAGGAATGGATAGAGACTAGAGAGGAATGGATAGAGACTAGAGAGAGGAATGGATAGAGACTAGAGAGAGGAATGGATAGAGACTAGAGAGGAATGGATAGAGACTAGAGAGAGGAATGATAGAGAGACTAGAGAGGAATGGATAGAGACTAGAGAGAGAAATGGATAGAGACTAGAGAGAGGAATGGATAGAGAGACTAGAGAGAGGAATGGATAGAGAGACTAGAGAGAGGAATGGATAGAGACTAGAGAGAGGAATGGATAGAGAGA
Organism: Oncorhynchus tshawytscha; assembly: GCF_018296145.1. Lineage (NCBI taxonomy): Eukaryota > Metazoa > Chordata > Actinopteri > Salmoniformes > Salmonidae > Oncorhynchus > Oncorhynchus tshawytscha. Next base: position 57,965 of record NW_024608993.1, on the reverse strand, counting down.
CTAGAGAGAGGAATGGATAGAGGACTAGAGAGAGGAATGGATAGAGAGACTAGAGAGAATGGATAGAGACTGAGAGAGGAATGGATAGAGAGACTAGAGAGAGGAATGGATAGAGACTAGAGAGGAATGGATAGAGAGACTAGAGAGAGAATGGATAGGGACTAGAGAGAAATGGATAGAGAGACTAGAGAGGAATGGATAGAGACTAGAGAGAGGAATGGATAGAGAGACTAGAGAGAGGAATGGATAGGGACTAGAGAGAGGAATGGAGAGACTAGAGAGAATGGATAGAGAGACTAGAGAGGAATGGATAGAGACTAGAGAGAGGAATGGATAGAGAGACTAGAGAGAGGAATGGATAGAGAGACTAGAGAGAGGAATGATAGAGAGAGAGAGAATGGATAGAGACTAGAGAGGAATGGATAGAGACTAGAGAGAGGAATGGATAGAGAGACTAGAGAGAGAATGGATAGAGACTAGAGAGAGGAATGGATAGGGACTAGAGAGAGGAATGATAGAGACTAGAGAGAATGGATAGAGAGACTAGAGAGAGGAATGGATAGAGACTAGACTAGAGAGAGGAATGGATAGAGACTAGAGAGAGGAATGGATAGAGAGACTAGAGAGAGAATGGATAGAGACTAGAGAGAGGAATGGATAGAGACTAGAGAGAGGAATGGATAGAGAGACTAGAGAGAGGAATGGATAGAGACTAGAGAGAGGAATGGATAGAGACTAGAGAGGAATGGATAGAGAGACTAGAGAGAGGAATGGATAGAGAGACTAGAGAGAGGAATGGATAGAGACTAGAGAGAGGAATGGATAGAGACTAGAGAGAGAATGGATAGAGACTAGAGAGAGGAATGGATAGAGACTAGAGAGAGGAATGGATAGAGAGACTAGAGAGAGAATGGATAGAGACTAGAGAGAGGAATGGATAGAGAGACTAGAGAGAGGAATGGATAGAGAGACTAGAGAGAGGAATGGATAGAGACTAGAGAGAGGAATGGATAGAGAGACTAGAGAGAATGGAATGGATAGAGACTAGAGAGAGGAATGGATAGAGAGACTAGAGAGGAATGGATAGAGAGACTAGAGAGAGGAATGGATAGAGAGACTAGAGAGAGAATGGATAGAGACTAGAGAGGAATGGATAGAGACTAGAGAGACTAGAGAGAGGAATGGATAGAGAGACTAGAGAGAGGAATGATAGAGAGACTAGAGAGAGGAATGGATAGAGAGACTAGAGAGAGGAATGGATAGAGACTAGAGAGAGGAATGGATAGAGACTAGAGAGAGGAATGGATAGAGACTAGAGAGAGGAATGGATAGAGACTAGAGAGAGGAATGGATAGAGACTAGAGAGGAATGGATAGAGAGACTAGAGAGAGGAATGGATAGAGAGACTAGAGAGGAATGGATAGAGAGACTAGAGAGAGGAATGGATAGAGACTAGAGAGAGGAATGGATAGAGACTAGAGAGAGGAATGGATAGAGACTAGAGAGAGGAATGGATAGAGAGACTAGAGAGAGGAATGGATAGAGAGACTAGAGAGGAATGGATAGAGAGACTAGAGAGGAATGGATAGAGACTAGAGAGAGGAATGGATAGAGAGACTAGAGAGAGGAATGGATAGAGAGACTAGAGAGAGGAATGGATAGAGAGACTAGAGAGAGGAATGATAGAGAGACTAGAGAGAGGAATGATAGAGAGACTAGAGAGAGGAATGGATAGAGACTAGAGAGAGAATGGATAGAGACTAGAGAGAGGAATGGATAGAGACTAGAGAGAGGAATGATAGAGAGACTAGAGAGGAATGGATAGAGACTAGAGAGAGGAATGGATAGAGAGACTAGAGAGAGGAATGGATAGAGAGACTAGAGAGAGGAATGATAGAGAGACTAGAGAGAGGAATGATAGAGAGACTAGAGAGGAATGGATAGAGAGACTAGAGAGAGGTACTAGAGAGAGACTAGAGAGGAATGATAGAGAGACTAGAGAGAGGAATGGATAGAGAGACTAGAGAGAGGAATGATAGAGAGACTAGAGAGAGAATGATAGAGAGAGACTAGAGAGAGGAATGAGAGAGACTAGAGAGAGAGACTAGAGAGAGGTACTGAGAGAGACTAGAGAGAGGAATGATAGAGAGAGAGAGACTAGAGAGAGGAATGATAGAGAGAGAGATACTAGAGAGAGAGAGGAGAGAGAGGAATGGATAGAGAGACTAGAGAGAGGAATGGATAGAGAGATATATACCTGTTGCTATCGTCCATCTCATCACACGACCCAGTACAACAGCACAGAGAAACGGAAGCCAGCCCATCCCCCCTGGACTCTATCATTTCTGTATGATCCAGCCAGCCAAGCAGCACCCACACGCACACGCCCACCCACCCACCCACAGTCCAAAGCCCATTGTGCAGTCATTGGTCAAACCACTTCAGCACTAATTATGAGAGCAGCTGTGTATTAACAAGCCTTGACCTATAACCTGGATGTCAATGAAGATGATCAGCCTCCCTCTCCTTCCTCTTTCCTTACCTCCCTCTTTCCTCTCCCTTTCTCTCCTCCTCTCCCTTTCTCTCTCCTCCTCTCCCTCCCTTTCTCTCCTCTCCCTCCCTTTCTCTCCTCTCCCTTTATCTCCTCTCCCTCCCTTTCTCTCTCCCTCCCTCCCTTTCTCTCCTCTCCTCTCCCTTTCTCTCCTCTCCTCTCCCTTTCTCTCCTCTCTCCTCCCCTTTCTCTCCTCTCCCTCCCTTTCTCTCCTCTCCCTCCCTTTCTCTCCTCTCCCTCCCTTTCTCTCCTCTCCTCTCCCTTTCTCTCCTCTCCCTCCCTTTCTCTCCTCTCCCTCCCTTTCTCTCCTCTCCCTCCCTTTCTCTCCTCTCCCTCCCTTTCTCTCCTCTCCCTCCCTTTCTCTCCTCTCCCTCCCTTTCTCTCCTCTCCCTCCCTTTCTCTCCTCTCCCTCCCTTTCTCTCCTCTCCCTCCCTTTCTCTCCTCTCCTCTCCCTTTCTCTCCTCTCCCTCCCTTTCTCTCCTCTCCCTCCCTTTCTCTCCTCTCCCTCCCTTTCTCTCCTCTCCCTCCCTTTCTCTCCCTTTTTCACCTGTTGAGCTACGTTAGCCATTAGCATCACACAAGACAACATGTCTTTCTGTTGAGCTACGTTAGCCATTAGCATCACACAAGACAACATGTCTTTCTGTTGAGCTACGTTAGCCATTAGCATCACACAAGACAACATGTCTTTCTGTTGAGCTACGTTAGCCATTAGCATCACACAAGACAACATGTCTTTCTGTTGAGCTACGTTAGCCATTAGCATCACACAAGACAACATGTCTTTCTGTTGAGCTACGTTAGCCATTAGCATCACACAAGGCAACATGTCTTTCCTGAGCTACGTTGAGCTACGTTAGCATCGCACAAGACAACATGTCTTTCTGTTGAGCTACGTTAGCCATTAGCATCACACAAGACAACATGTCTTTCTGTTGAGCTACGTTAGCCATTAGCATCACACAAGACAACATGTCTTTCTGTTGAGCTACGTTAGCCATTAGCATCACACAAGACAACATGTCTTTCTGTTGAGCTACGTTAGCCATTAGCATCGCACAAGACAACATGTCTTTCTGTTGAGCTACGTTAGCCATTAGCATCGCACAAGACAACATGTCTTTCTGTTGAGCTACGTTAGCCATTAGCATCACACAAGACAACATGTCTTTCTGTTGAGCTACGTTAGCCATTAGCATCACACAAGACAACATGTCTTTCTGTTGAGCTACGTTAGCCATTAGCATCACACAAGGCAACATGTCTTTCTGTTGAGCTACGTTAGCATCGCACAAGACAACATGTCTTTCTGTTGGGCTACGTTAGCCATTAGCATCACACAAGAAACATGTCTTTCTGTTGAGCTACGTTAGCCATTAGCATCACACAAGACAACATGTCTTTCTGTTGAGGTACGTTAGCCATTAGCATCACACAAGACAACATGTCTTTCTGTTGAGCTACGTTAGCCATTAGCATCACACAAGGCAACATGTCTTTCTGTTGAGCTACGTTAGCATCGCACAAGACAACATGTCTTTCTGTTGGGCTACGTTAGCCATTAGCATCACACAAGATAACATTTCTTTCTGTTGAGCTACGTTAGCCATTAGCATCACACAAGACAACATGTCTTTCTGTTGAGCTACGTTAGCCATTAGCATCACACAAGACAACACGTCTTAATCCACGGTGTTAGCAGGTTATTTAAAAAGATGCTACGATGTCATGTGAAGTCTCTCTCCTCTCTATCGTCATGGAAACGTATGTTTACATCGACCAAAGCAAAGGAAATAGATAACAAACAATTAAAACGAACAGTAAACATTACACTCACAGACCTCCCAAATTAATAGAGACATTTCAAATGCCATGTTATTTAATTTTTACTTTACCTTTATTTAACTAGGCAAGTCAGTTAAGAACAAATTCTTATTTTCAATGACGGCCTAGGAACAGTGGGTTAACTGCCTGTTCAGGGGCAGAACGACAGATTTGTACCTTGTCAGCTCGGGGATTTGAACTTGCAACCTTCCGGTTACTAGTCCAACGCTCTAACCACTAGGCTACCTGCCGCCCCTCCACTCTAACCACTAGGCTACCCTGCCACCCTCCACTCTAACCACTAGGCTACCTGCCTCCTCTACACTCTAACCACTAGGCTACCTGCCTCCTCTACACTCTAACCACTAGACTACCTGCCACCTCTACACTCTAACCACTAGGCTACCCTGCCACCCCTCCACTCTAACCACTAGGCTACCCTGCCACCCTCCCACTCTAACCACTAGGCTACCCTGCCACCCTCCACTCTAACCACTAGGCTACCTGCCTCCTCTACACTCTAACCACTAGGCTACCTGCCTCCTCTACACTCTAACCACTAGGCTACCTGCCTCCTCTACACTCTAACCACTAGGCTACCCTGCCTCCTCTACACTCTAACCACTAGGCTACCTGCCTCCTCTACCCTAACCACTAGGCTACCTGCCTCCTCTACACTCTAACCACTAGGCTACCTGCCTCTGTTCAACTCCTTTAATACACCCCCCACCCCCTACTCCATACACCATGTAAATTACCTCCCCCCACCCCCTACTCCATACACCATGTAAATTACCTCCCCCCACCCCCTACTCCATACACCATGTAAATTACCCCCCCACCCCCTACTCCATACACCATGTAAATTACCCCCCCACCCCCTACTCCATACACCATGTAAATTACCCCCACCCCCTACTCCATACACCATGTAAATTACCTCCCCCCCCCCCCCCTACCCATACACCATGTAAATTACCCCCCACCCCCTACTCCATACACCATGTAAATTACCTCCCCCCCCCCCCCTCCCTCCATACACCATGTAAATTACCCCCCCCCCTCCCATACACCATGTAAATTACCTCCCCCACCCCCTACTCCATACACCATGTAAATTACCTCCCCACCCCCTACTCCATACACCATGTAAATTACCTCCCCCACCCCCTACTCCATACACCATGTAAATTACCTCCCCCCCCCCCACCCCCTACTCCATACACCATGTAAATTACCTCCCCCCCCCCCACCCCCTACTCCATACACCATGTAAATTACCTCCCCCCACCCCCTACTCCATACACCATGTAAATTACCTCCCCACCCCCCCCCCCCCCTACTCCATACACCATGTAAATTACCTCCCCCCCCCCCCCCCCTACTCCATACACCATGTAAATTACCTCCCCCCACCCCCTACTCCATACACCATGTAAATTACCCCCCACCCCCACCCCATACACCATGTAAATTACCCCCCCCACCCCTACTCCATACACCATGTAAATTACCCCCCCCCCCCCCTACTCCATACACCATGTAAATTACCTCCCCCACCCCCTACTCCATACACCATGTAAATTACCTCCCCCACCCCCTACTCCATACACCATGTAAATTACCCCCCCCTACTCCATACACCATGTAAATTACCTCCCCCGCCCCCCCCCCCCTACTCCATACACCATGTAAATTACCTCCCCCCCCCCCTACTCCATACACCATGTAAATTACCTCCCCCACCCCTACTCCATACACCATGTAAATTACCTCCCCCCCCCACCCCTACTCCATACACCATGTAAATTACCCCCCCCCCTACTCCATACACCATGTAAATTACCTCCTCCCCCACCCCTACTCCATACACCATGTAAATTACCCCCCCCCACCCCCTACTCCATACACCATGTAAATTACCTCCCCCACCCCCTACTCCATACACCATGTAAATTTCCCCCCCCCCCCTACTCCATACACCATGTAAATTACCTCCCCCCACCCCCTACTCCATACACCATGTAAATTACCTCCCCCCACCCCTACTCCATACACCATGTAAATTACCTCCCCCCCCACCCCTACACCATGTAAATTACCTCCCCCCACCCCCTACTCCATACACCATGTAAATTACCCCCCCCACCCCCTACTCCATACACCATGTAAATTACCCCCCCCACCCCCTACTCCATACACCATGTAAATTACCTCCCCCCACCCCCTACTCCATACACCATGTAAATTACCCCCCACCATGTAAATTACCTCCCCCACCATACACCATGTAAATTACCCCCCCCACCCCCTACTCCATACACCATGTAAATTACCCCCCCTGGCCCCCCCACCCCTCTGCATACACCCCACCCCCCCCTTACTCCATACACCATGTAAATTACTGACCCTAGATCAGATCCTAATATACAGGCAGGTTTAGTGTGTTTAATCCCTCACAGAGTACTGATCCTAGATCAGATCCTAGATCAGATCCTAATATACAGGCAGGCTTAGTGTGTTTAATCCCTCTCAGAGTACTGACCTAGGATCAGATCCTAATACACAGGCAGGCTCCTGATCACATAGAGGACTTAGTGATCAGAGTCTCTCTACTCGACGTTGTATCGTTGAAGACTCCCCCCTCCTAGTCCTCTCCTCCCTCCCTCTCTTCCCCCCCTAGTCCTCTCCTCTAGTCCCCTCCCTCCCTCTAGTCCTCTCCTCTTCTCTCCTCCCTCCCTCTAGTCCCCTCCCTCCCTCTCTTCCCCCTAGTCCTCTCCTCTTCTCTCCTCCTCCCTCTCTTCCCCCCCTAGTCCTCTCCTCTTCTCTCCTCCCTCCCTCTAGTCCCCTCCCTCCCTCTCTTCCCCCTAGTCCTCTCCTCTTCTCTCCTCCCTCCCTCTCCCCCCCTAGTCCTCTCCTCTTCTCTCCTCCCTCCCTCTAATCCCCTCCCTCCCTCTCTTCCCCCCCCTAGTCCTCTCCTCTTCTCTCCTCCCTCCCTCTAGTCCCCCCTCCCTCTCTTCCCCCTAGTCCTCTCCTCTTCTCTCCTCCCTCCCTCCCTCTAGTCCCTCCCTCCCTCCCTCTAGTCCCTCCCTCCCTCTCTTCCCCCCCTAGTCCTCTCCTCTTCTCTCCTCCCTCCCTCCCCCCTCCCTCCCTCTTCTTCCCCCTCCCTCCTCTTCTCTCCTCCCTCCCTCTCTTCCCCCTAGTCCTCTCCTCTTCTCTCCTCCCTCCCTCTAGTCCCCTCCCTCCCTCTCTTCCCCCTAGTCCTCTCCTCTTCTCTCCTCCCTCCCTCTAGTCCCCTCCCTCCCTCTCTTCCCCCTAGTCCTCTCCTCTTCTCTTCTCTCCTCCCTCCCTCTCTTCCCCTAGTCCCCTCCCTCCCTCCCTCTCCCCCTCCCTCCCTCTCTTCCCCCTAGTCCTCTCCTCTTCTCTCCTCCCTCCCTCCCTCTCTTCCCCCTAGTCCTCTTCTGTCCTCCCTCCCTCTAGTCCCCTCCCTCCCTCTCTTCCCCCTAGTCCTCTCCTCTTCTCTCCTCCCTCCCTCTAGTCCCCTCCCTCCCTCTCTCCCCCCCCTAGTCCCCTCCCTCCCTCTCTTCCCCCTCTAGTCCTCTTCTGTCCTCCCTCCCTCTAGTCCCTCCCTCCCTCTCTCCCCCTAGTCCTCTCCTCTTCTCTCCTCCCTCCCTCTAGTCCCCTCTCCTCTCTCTCTCTCCCCTCTCCCCTCCCTCCCTCTCTTCCCCCTAGTCCTCTCCTCTTCTCTCCTCCCTCCCTCTAGTCCCCTCCCTCCCTCTCTTCCCCCTAGTCCTCTCCTCTTCTCTCTTCCCCCCTCTAGTCCCCTCCCTCCCTCTCTTCCCCCTAGTCCTCTCCTCTTCTCTCCTCCCTCCCTCTAGTCCCCTCCTCCCTCTCCCCACCTCCCTCTCCCCCTAGTCCCTCCCTCCCTCTCTTCTCTCCCTCCCCCCTAGTCCCCTCCCTCCCTCTCCCCACCTCTTCTCCCCACCTCCCTCTCCCCACCTCCCTCTCCCCACCTCCCCCTAGTCCTCTCCTCTTCTCTCCTCCCTCCCTCTAGTCCCCTCCCTCCCTCTCTTCCCCCCCCTAGTCCTCTCCTCTTCTCTCCTCCCTCCCTCTAGTCCCCTCCCCCCTCTCCCCCTCCTCCCTCTCCCCCCTCTAGTCCCCTCCCTCCCTCTCTTCCCCCCTAGTCCTCTCCTCTTCTCTCCTCCCTCCCTCTAGTCCCCTCCCTCCCTCTCCCCACCTCCCTAGTCCTCTCCTCTTCTCTCCTCCCTCCCTCTAGTCCCTCCCTCCCTCTCTTCCCCCTAGTCCTCTCCTCTTCTCTCCTCCCTCCCTCTAGTCCCCCCTCCCTCCCTCTCTTCCCCCTAGTCCTCTCCTCTTCTCTCCTCCCTCCCTCCCTCTCCCCACCTCCCTAGTCCTCTCCTCTTCTCTCCTCCCTCCCTCTCCCCTCCCCTAGTCCTCTCCTCTTCTCTCCTCCCCCCTCTAGTCCCCTCCCTCCCTCTCTTCCCCCTAGTCCTCTCCTCTTCTCTCCTCCCTCCCTCTAGTCTCCTCCCTCCCTCTCCTCCCTCCCCCTAGTCCTCTCCCTCCCTCTCCCCACCTCCCTAGTCCTCTCCTCTTCTCTCCTCCCTCCCTCTAGTCCCCTCCCTCCCTCTCCCCCTCCCCCTCCCTCTCCCCACCTCCCTAGTCCTCTCCTCTTCTCTCCTCCCTCCCTCTAGTCCCCTCCCTCCCTCTCCCCCCTCCTAGTCCTCTCCCTCCCTCTCCCCACCTCCCTAGTCCTCTCCTCTTCTCTCCTCCCTCCCTCTAGTCCCCTCCCTCCCTCTCCCCACCTCCCTAGTCCTCTCCTCTTCTCTCCTCCCTCCCTCTAGTCCCCTCCCTCCCTCTCCCCCTCCCTAGTCCTCTCCTCTTCTCTCCTCCCTCCCTCTAGTCCCCTCCCTCCCTCTCCCCACCTCCCTCTCCCCCCTAGTCCCCTCCTCTTCTCTCCCCCTAGTCCCCTCCCTCCCTCTCCCCACCTCCCTCTCCCCTCCTCTTCTAGTCCCCTCCCTCCCTCTCCCCTCCCTCTCCCCCCTCTAGTCCCCTCCCTCCCTCTCTTCCCCCCTCCCTAGTCCTCTCCTCTTCTCTCCTTCCTCCCTCTAGTCCCCTCCCTCCCTCTCCCCCACCTCCCTAGTCCTCTCCTCTTCTCTCCTCCCTCCCTCTAGTCCCTCCCTCCCTCTCCCCACCTCCCTAGTCCCCTCCCTCCCTCTCCCCACCTCCCTCTCCCCCTCTAGTCCCCTCCCTCCCTCTCCCCACCTCCCTAGTCCTCTCCTCTTCTCTCCCTCCCTCCCTCTAGTCCCCCTCCCTCCCTCTCCCCACCTCCCTCTCCCCCTCTAGTCCCCTCCCTCCCTCTCCCCACCTCCCTAGTCCTCTCCTCTTCTCTCTCCCTCCCTCTAGTCCCCTCCCTCCCTCTCCCCTCTCCTCCTAGTCCTCTCCCTCCCCCCTCTAGTCCCCTCCCTCCCTCTCCCCCCACCTCCCTCTCCCCCTTCTCCTCCCCCCCTCTAGTCCCCTCCCTCCCTCTCCCTCCCTCCCTCTAGTCCCCTCCCTCCCTCTCCCCACCTCCCTAGTCCTCTCCTCTTCTCTCCTCCCTCCCTCTAGTCCCCCCTCCCTCCCTCTCCCCCCCTCCCCTCCCTCCCTCTCCCCACCTCCCTAGTCCTCTCCTCTTCTCTCCTCCCTCCCTCTAGTCCCCTCCCTCCCTCTCCCCCACCTCCCTAGTCCTCTCCTCTTCTCTCCTCCCTCCCTCTAGTCCCTCCCTCCCTCTCCCCCCTCCCCTCCCCCTCTCCCTCCCTCTAGTCCCCTCCCTCCCTCTCCCCCTAGTCCCCTCCTGGTCCCTCCCTCTCCCCCTCCCTCCCTCTCCCCTTCTCCCCCCCTCCCTCCCTCTCCCCACCTCCCTAGTCCTCTCCTCTTCTCTCCTCCCCCCTCTAGTCCCCTCCCTCCCTCTCCCCACCTCCCTAGTCCTCTCCTCTTCTCTCCTCCCTCCCTCTAGTCCCCTCCCTCCCTCTCCCCCCTAGTCCCCTCCCTCCCTCTCCCTCCCTCTAGTCCCCTCCCTCCCTCTCCCCCCTAGTCCCTCCCTCCCTCTAGTCCCCTCCCTCCCTCTAGTCCCTCCCTCCCTCTCCCCCTAGTCCCCTCCCTCCCTCTCCCCCACCTCCCTAGTCCTCTCCTCTTCTCTCCTCCCTCCCTCTAGTCCCCTCCCTCCCTCTCCCCACCTCCCTCTCCTCTTCTCTTCTCTCCTCCCTCCCTCTAGTCCCCTCCCTCCCTCTCCCCCCTAGTCCCCTCCCTCCCTCTCCCTCCCTCTAGTCCCTCCTCTTCTCTCTCCCCCTAGTCCCCTCCCTCCCTCTGGTCCCCACCTCCTCTGTCCCTCCCTCCCTCCCCCTAGTCCCTCCCTCCCTCTAGTCCCCTCCCTCCCTCTCCCCTCCCTCCTCTCCCCCCTAGTCCCTCCTCCCTCTCCCCCCTCCCTAGTCCCCTCCCTCCCTCTGGTCCCCTCCCTCCCTCTATCCCCTCCCCCTAGTCCCCTCCCTCCCTCTGGTCCCCTCCCCTAGTCCCCTCCCTCCCTCTCCTCCCTCCCCCTAGTCCCCTCCCTCCCTCTCCTCCCCCCCTAGTCCCCTCCCTCCCTCTCCCCCTAGTCCCCTCCCTCCCTCTCCTCCCCCCTAGTCCCTCTCCTCCCTCTCCTCCCTCCCTCTAGTCCCCTCCCTCCCTCTCCCCACCTCCCTCTCCCCACCTCCCTCTCTTCCCCCTAGTCCCTCCCTCCCTCTCTCCCCCCTCCCTCCCTCTCCCCCCTCCTCTCCCCACCTCCCTCCCTCCCCCTAGTCCCCTCCCTCCCTCTCCCCCTCTAGTCCCCTCCCTCCCTCTCCCCCCCTAGTCCCCTCCCTCCCTCTCCTCCCTCCCTCTAGTCCCCTCCCTCCCTCTCCTCCCCCTAGTCCCCTCCCTCCCTCTCCTCCCCCCTAGTCCCCTCCCTCCCTCTCCCCCCTAGTCCCTCCCTCCCTCTCCTCCCCCCCTAGTCCCCTCCCTCCCTCCTCTCCCTCCCTCTGGTCCCCTCCCTCCCTCTCCCCACCTCCCTCTCCCCCTAGTCCCCTCCCTCCCTCTCCCCACCTCCCTCTCTCCCCCTAGTCCCCTCCCTCCCTCTCCCCCACCTCCCTAGTCCTCTCCTCTCCCCCCCTAGTCCCCTCCCTCCCTCTCCCCACCTCCCTAGTCCTCTCCTCTTCTCTCCTCCCCCCTCTAGTCCCCTCCCTCCCTCTCCCCCCCCCTAGTCCCCTCCCCCTCTAGTCCCCTCCCTCCTCTCCCCCCCCTAGTCCCCTCCCTCCCTCTCCCCCTAGTCCCCTCCCTCCCTCTAGTCCCCTCCCTCCCTCTCCCCACCTCCCTAGTCCTCTCCTGTGTGAATGTATGTAACAGCGGTCTCATCTTGTCATAATCACTTCCTGTTGGAAGGCTGGTTGATGTCGTCGTCAGTGACAACCAAACAAAACGGTGTGTTCTTTGAGAAGAAAAGCAGCAGCATCATTGGGGAACTAAGAATAAAAACTCAAAACAAACAGAAAAGCCCTTTGCTCTCTCTTGAAGACAGAAGGAGCAGAAGATGACGTTACCTGGTCTAATTATTCTCCCTGATAGTGCTCTACTTTCTCTGGTCTAATTATTCTCCCTGATAGTGCTCTACTTTCTCTGGTCTAATTATCCTCTACTTTCTCTGGTCTAATTATTCTCCCTGATAGTGCTCTACTTTCTCTGGTCTAATTATCCTCTACTTTCTCTGGTCTAATTATTCTCCCTGGTAGTTCTCTACTTTCTCTGGTCTAATTATTCTCCCTGATAGTTCTCTACTTTCTCTGGTCTAATTATCCTCTACTTTCTCTGGTCTAATTATTCTCTACTTTCTCTGGTCTAATTATTCTCCCTGATAGTTCTCTACTTTCTCTGGTCTAATTATCCTCTACTTTCTCTGGTCTAATTATTCTCTACTTTCTCTGGTCTAATTATTCTCCCTGATAGTTCTCTACTTTCTCTGGTCTAATTATCCTCTACTTTCTCTGGTCTAATTATCCTCTACTTTCTCTGGTCTAATTATTCTCCCTGATAGTTCTCTACTTTCTCTGGTCTAATTATTCTCTACTTTCTCTGGTCTAATTATTCTCTACTTTCTCTGGTCTAATTATTCTCTACTTTCTCTGGTCTAATTATCCTCTACTTTCTCTGGTCTAATTATTCTCTACTTTCTCTGGTCTAATTATCCTCTACTTTCTCTGGTCTAATTATCCTCTACTTTCTCTGGTCTAATTATTCTCCCTGGTAGTTCTCTACTTTCTCTGGTCTAATTATTCTCCCTGATAGTTCTCTACTTTCTCTGGTCTAATTATCCTCTACTTTCTCTGGTCTAATTATTCTCCCTGATAGTTCTCTACTTTCTCTGGTCTAATTATTCTCTACTTTCTCTGGTCTAATTATTCTCTACTTTCTCTGGTCTAATTATTCTCCCTGAATTAGTGTTCTCTACTTTCTCTGGTCTAATTATTCTCCTGATAGTCTCTCTACTTTCTCTGGTCTAATTATTCTCTACTTTCTCTGGTCTAATTATTCTCCCTGATAGTGCTCTACTTTCTCTGGTCTAATTATTCTCCCTGATAGTGCTCTACTTTCTCTGGTCTAATTATTCTCCCTGATAGTTATCTCTACTTTCTCTGGTCTAATTATCCTCTACTTTCTCTGGTCTAATTATCCTCTACTTTCTCTGGTCTAATTATCCTCTCTGGTCTAATTATTCTTTCTCTGGTCTAATTATCCTCTACTTTCTCTGGTCTAATTATTCTCTACTTTCTCTGGTCTAATTATCCTCTACTTTCTCTGGTCTAATTATCCTCTACTTTCTCTGGTCTAATTATCCTCTACTTTCTCTGGTCTAATTATTCTCTACTTTCTCTGGTCTAATTATTCTCCCTGATAGTTCTCTACTTTCTCTGGTCTAATTATCCTCTACTTTCTCTGGTCTAATTATCCTCTACTTTCTCTGGTCTAATTATTCTCCCTGGTAGTTCTCTACTTTCTCTGGTCTAATTATTCTCCCTGATAGTTCTCTACTTTCTCTGGTCTAATTATTCTCCCTGATAGTTCTCTACTTTCTCTGGTCTAATTATTCTCCCTGGTAGTTCTCTACTTTCTCTGGTCTAATTATCCTCTACTTTCTCTGGTCTAATTATCCTCTACTTTCTCTGGTCTAATTATTCTCTACTTTCTCTGGTCTAATTATCCTCTACTTTCTCTGGTCTAATTATCCTCTACTTTCTCTGGTCTAATTAATCTCCCTGGTAGTTCTCTACTTTCTCTGGTCTAATTATCCTCTACTTTCTCTGGTCTAATTATTCTCTACTTTCTCTGGTCTAATTATTCTCTACTTTCTCTAGTCTAATTAATCTCCCTGGTAGTTCTCTACTTTCTCTGGTCTAATTATCCTCTACTTTCTCTGGTCTAATTATCTACTTTCTCTGGTCTAATTATTCTCTACTTTCTCTGGTCTAATTATTCTCTAAATTATTCTACTTTCTCTGGTCTAATTATTCTCTACTTTCTCTGGTCTAATTATCTGATAGTTCTCTACTTTCTCTGGTCTAATTATTCTCTACTTTCTCTGGTCTAATTATCCTCTACTTTCTCTGGTCTAATTATCCTCTACTTTCTCTGGTCTAATTATTCTCCCTGGTAGTTCTCTACTTTCTCTGGTCTAATTATTCTCCCAGATAGCTCTCTACTTTCTCTGGTCTAATTATTCTCCCTGATAGTTCTCTACTTTCTCTGGTCTAATTATCCTCTACTTTCTCTGGTCTAATTATTCTCCCTGATAGTGCTCTACTTTCTCTGGTCTAATTATTCTCCCTGATAGTTCTCTACTTTCTCTGGTCTAATTATTCTCTACTTTCTCTGGTCTAATTATTCTCCCTGATAGTTCTCTACTTTCTCTGGTCTAATTATTCTCCCTGGTAGTTCTCTACTTTCTCTGGTCTAATTATCCTCTACTTTCACTGGTCTAATTATCCTCTACTTTCTCTGGTCTAATTATTCTCTACTTTCTCTGGTCTAATTATTCTCTGCTCTACTTTCTCTGGTCTAATTATTCTCCCTGATAGTGCTCTTTTCTCTGGTCTAATTATCCTCTACTTTCTCTGGTCTAATTATTCTCCCTGATAGTTCTCTACTTTCTCTGGTCTAATTATCCTCTACTTTCTCTGGTCTAATTATCCTCTACTTTCTCTGGTCTAATTATTCTCCCTGGTAGTTCTCTACTTTCTCTGGTCTAATTATCCTCCCTGATAGTTCTCTACTTTCTCTGGTCTAATTATCCTCTACTTTCTCTGGTCTAATTATTCTCCCTGGTAGTTCTCTACTTTCTCTGGTCTAATTATTCTCCCTGGTAGTTCTCTACTTTCTCTGGTCTAATTATCCTCTACTTTCTCTGGTCTAATTATTCTCCCTGGTAGTTCTCTACTTTCTCTGGTCTAATTATCCTCTACTTTCTCTGGTCTAATTATCTCCCTGATAGTTCTACTTTCTCTGGTCTAATTATTACTCTACTTTCTCTGGTCTAATTATTCTCTACTTTCTCTGGTCTAATTATCCTCTACTTTCTCTGGTCTAATTATTCTCTACTTTCTCTGGTCTAATTATTCTCTACTTTCTCTGGTCTAATTATTCTCTACTTTCTCTGGTCTAATTATTCTCTACTTTCTCTGGTCTAATTATTCTCTACTTTCTCTGGTCTAATTATTTCCTCTACTTTCTCTGGTCTAATTATTCTCTACTTTCTCTGGTCTAATTATTCTCCCTCTCTACTTTCTCTGGTCTAATTATCCTCTACTTTCTCTGGTCTAATTATCTCTACTTTCTCTGGTCTAATTATTCTCTACTTTCTCTGGTCTAATTATTCTCTACTTTCTCTGGTCTAATTATTCTCTACTTTCTCTACTTTCTGGTCTAATTATTCTCCCTGGTAGTTCTCTACTTTCTCTGGTCTAATTATTCTCTACTTTCTCTGGTCTAATTATTCTCTACTTTCTCTGGTCTAATTATTCTCTACTTTCTCTGGTCTATTATTCTCTACTTTCTCTGGTCTAATTATTCTCTACTTTCTCTGGTCTAATTATTCTCTACTTTCTCTGGTCTAATTATTCCTCCTCTACTGGTCTAATTATTCTCTACTTTCTCTGGTCTAATTATTCCTCTTTCTCTGGTCTAATTATTCTCCCTCTTTGCTCTCCTCCTTCTCCCTTTCTCTGGTCTAATTATTCCTCTCTTCTCTCTCTAATCTATCTCTCTTCTCCCCCTCTCTCTCCTTCTCCCCCTCTCTCTCTCTTCTCCCCCTCTCTCTCCTTCTCCCCCTCTCTCTCCTTCTCCCCCTCTCTCTCCTTCTCCCCCCTCTCTCTCCTTCTCCCCCTCTCTCTCCTTCTCCCCCTCTCTCTCCTTCTCCCCCTCTCTCTCCTTCTCCCCCTCTCTCTCTCTCTCCTTCTCCCCCTCTCTCTCCTTATCTCCTTAGAGAGATCCCATCAGACTCAGAGGAGAATCTGCTGAGGGATCCACATACAGATCTGCTGAGTCACAGTGAACAGGGCCAACATACGGTCTGCTGTGGGGAACAGGGCCACACATACGGTCTGCTGTGGGGAACAGGGCCACACATACGGTCTGCTGTGGGGAACAGGGCCACACATACGGTCTGCTGTGGGGAACAGGGCCACACATACGGTCTGCTGTGGGGAACAGGGCCACACATACGGTCTGCTGTGGGGAACAGGGCCACACATACGGCCTGCTGTGGGTAACAGGGCCACACATACGGTCTGCTGTGGGGAACAGGGCCACACATACGGCCTGCTGTGGGGAACAGGGCCACACATACGGCCTGCTGTGGGTAACAGGGCCACACATACGGCCTGCTGTGGGTAACAGGGCCACACATACGGCCCAGGGGGACAATGAAAGGAGATTTTACTGTCATTTTACTGTCTTGGCAGAGTCTTCCTCAAGGACACCGGCCTTCAAAAAGGCCTTCAGGAGAGGAGAGGAAACATCTGGCATATAAAGCCTCCGTTCCCCCGTCCCAATTTACTGGGAGAACGAAACCAAAAGATGAAGTGATGCCTGGCAGCTAGAACACGGTCCTCTTCCTCTTCCTCTTCCTCTTCCCGTCTCGACAGAGGATCCTGTGTGGGACATCTCTCTGTACTCTGACTCCCACTCTCTGTATCCTAATTACTCCCCATGAGATCCTGGGTATGCCGGCCTACGTGAACGAACGCCCGCCACACACACACACACACTGCAAACACAGAGGACGAGACACACACACACACACACACATACACACACACACACACACACACAACTGGATGTCCAGGGCCAACCCCTGCCGTCTCTCTGATACAGATTCATCCCTCCAGTAAGGAGGTCCAGAACCAACAGAACCAGGTTACTGCCGTCTCTCTGATACAGATTCATCCCTCCAGAACCAACAGAACCAGGTTACTGCCGTCTCTCTGATACAGATTCATCCCTCCAGAACCAAGTTACTGCCGTCTCTCTGATACAGATTCATCCCTCCAGAACCAACAGAACCTGGTTACTGCCCTCTCTCTGATACAGATTCATCCCTCCAGAACCAACAGAACCAGGTTACTGCTGTCTCTCTCTGAGACAGATTCATCCCTCCAGAACCAACAGAACCATGTTACTGCCGTCTCTCTGATACAGATTCATCCCTCCAGAACCAACAGAACCATGTTACTGCCGTCTCTCTGATACAGATTCATCCCTCCAGTAAGGAGGTCCAGAACCAACAGAACCATGTTACTGCCGTCTCTCTGATACAGATTCATCCCTCCAGTAAGGAGGTCCAGAACCAACAGAACCAGGTTACTGCCGTCTCTCTGATACAGATTCATCCCTCCAGTAAGGAGGTCCAGAACCAACAGAACCATGTTTCTGCCGTCTCTCTGATACAGATTCATCCCTCCAGAACCACGTTACTGCCGTCTCTCTGATACAGATTCATCCCTCCAGTAAGGAGGTCCAGAACCAACAGAACCAGGTTACTGCTGTCTCTCTGATACAGATTCATCCCTCCAGTAAGGAGGTCCAGAACCAACAGAACCAGGTTACTGCCCTCTCTCTGATACAGATTCATCCCTCCAGAACCAACAGAACCAGGTTACTGCTGTCTCTGAGACAGATTCATCCCTCCAGAACCAACAGAACCAGGTTACTGCCGTCTCTCTGATACAGATTCATCCCTCCAGAACCAACATAACCATGTTACTGCTGTCTCTCTCTGATACAGATTCATCCCTCCAGAACCAACAGAACCAGGTTACTGCCGTCTCTCTGATACAGATTCATCCCTCCAGAACCAACAGAACCACGTTACTGCCGTCTCTCTCTGATACAGATTCATCCCTCCAGTAAGGAGGTCCAGAACCAACAGAACCAGGTTACTGCCGTCTCTCTGATACAGATTCATCCCTCCAGTAAGGAGGTCCAGAACCAACAGAACCAGGTTACTGCCCTCTCTCTGATACAGATTCATCCCTCCAGTAAGGAGGTCCAGAACCAACAGAACCAGGTTACTGCCGTCTCTCTGATACAGATTCATCCCTCCAGTAAGGAGGTCCAGAACCAACAGAACCACGTTACTGCTGTCTCTCTGATACAGATTCATCCCTCCAGTAAGGAGGTCCAGAACCAACAGAACCAGGTTACTGCTGTCTCTCTGATACAGATTCATCCCTCCAGTAAGGAGGTCCAGAACCAACAGAACCACGTTACTGCTGTCTCTCTGATACAGATTCATCCCTCCAGTAAGGAGGTCCAGAACCAACAGAACCAGGTTACTGCCGTCTCTCTGATACAGATTCATCCCTCCAGTAAGGAGGTCCAGAACCAACAGAACCAGGTTACTGCCGTCTCTCTGATACAGATTCATCCCTCCAGTAAGGAGGTCCAGAACCAACAGAACCAGGTTACTGCCGTCTCTCTGATACAGATTCATCCCTCCAGTAAGGAGGTCCAGAACCAACAGAACCGGTTACTGCCGTCTCTCTGATACAGATTCATCCCTCCAGTAAGGAGGTCCAGAACCAACAGAACCAGGTTACTGCCGTCTCTCTGATACAGATTCATCCCTCCAGTAAGGAGGTCCAGAACCAACAGAACCAGGTTACTGCCGTCTCTCTGATACAGATTCATCCCTCCAGTAAGGAGGTCCAGAACCAACAGAACCACGTTACTGCTGTCTCTCTGATACAGATTCATCCCTCCATAACCAACAGAACCAGGTTACTGCCGTCTCTCTGATACAGATTCATCCCTCCAGAACCAACAGAACCAGGTTACTGCCGTCTCTCTGATACAGATTCATCCCTCCAGTAAGGAGGTCCAGAACCAACAGAACCACGTTACTGCTGTCTCTCTGATACAGATTCATCCCTCCATAACCAACAGAACCAGGTTACTGCCGTCTCTCTGATACAGATTCATCCCTCCAGAACCAACAGAACCAGGTTACTGCCGTCTCTCTGATACAGATTCATCCCTCCAGAACCAACAGAACCAGGTTACTGCCGTCTCTCTGATACAGATTCATCCCTCCAGTAAGGAGGTCCAGAACCAACAGAACCATGTTTCTGCCGTCTCTCTGATACAGATTCATCCCTCCAGAACCACGTTACTGCCGTCTCTCTGATACAGATTCATCCCTCCAGTAAGGAGGTCCAGAACCAACAGAACCAGGTTACTGCTGTCTCTCTGATACAGATTCATCCCTCCAGAACCAACAGAACCAGGTTACTGCTGTCTCTCTGATACAGATTCATCCCTCCAGTAAGGAGGTCCAGAACCAACAGAACCAGGTTACTGCTGTCTCTCTGATACAGATTCATCCCTCCAGTAAGGAGGTCCAGAACCAACAGAACCAGGTTACTGCCCTCTCTCTGATACAGATTCATCCCTCCAGAACCAACAGAACCAGGTTACTGCTGTCTCTGAGACAGATTCATCCCTCCAGAACCAACAGAACCAGGTTACTGCCGTCTCTCCGATACAGATTCATCCCTCCAGAACCAACATAACCATGTTACTGCTGTCTCTCTGATACAGATTCATCCCTCCAGAACCAACAGAACCAGGTTACTGCCGTCTCTCTGATACAGATTCATCCCTCCAGAACCAACAGAACCACGTTACTGCCGTCTCTCTCTGATACAGATTCATCCCTCCAGTAAGGAGGTCCAGAACCAACAGAACCAGGTTACTGCCGTCTCTCTGATACAGATTCATCCCTCCAGTAAGGAGGTCCAGAACCAACAGAACCAGGTTACTGCCCTCTCTCTGATACAGATTCATCCCTCCAGTAAGGAGGTCCAGAACCAACAGAACCAGGTTACTGCCCTCTCTCTGATACAGATTCATCCCTCCAGTAAGGAGGTCCAGAACCAACAGAACCACGTTACTGCTGTCTCTCTGATACAGATTCATCCCTCCAGTAAGGAGGTCCAGAACCAACAGAACCAGGTTACTGCTGTCTCTCTGATACAGATTCATCCCTCCAGTAAGGAGGTCCAGAACCAACAGAACCACGTTACTGCTGTCTCTCTGATACAGATTCATCCCTCCAGAACCAACAGAACCAGGTTACTGCCGTCTCTCTGATACAGATTCATCCCTCCAGTAAGGAGGTCCAGAACCAACAGAACCAGGTTACTGCCGTCTCTCTGATACAGATTCATCCCTCCAGTAAGGAGGTCCAGAACCAACAGAACCAGGTTACTGCCGTCTCTCTGATACAGATTCATCCCTCCAGTAAGGAGGTCCAGAACCAACAGAACCATGTTACTGCCGTCTCTCTGATACAGATTCATCCCTCCAGTAAGGAGGTCCAGAACCAACAGAACCAGGTTACTGCTGTCTCTCTGATACAGATTCATCCCTCCAGTAAGGAGGTCCAGAACCAACAGAACCACGTTACTGCTGTCTCTCTGATACAGATTCATCCCTCCAGTAAGGAGGTCCAGAACCAACAGAACCACGTTACTGCTGTCTCTCTGATACAGATTCATCCCTCCATAACCAACAGAACCAGGTTACTGCCGTCTCTCTGATACAGATTCATCCCTCCAGAACCAACAGAACCACGTTACTGCCGTCTCTCTGATACAGATTCATCCCTCCAGTAAGGAGGTCCAGAACCAACAGAACCATGTTACTGCCGTCTCTCTGATACAGATTCATCCCTCCAGAACCAACAGAACCACGTTACTGCCGTCTCTCTGATACAGATTCATCCCTCCAGAACCAACAGAACCAGGTTACTGCCGTCTCTCTGATACAGATTCATCCCTCCAGAACCAACAGAACCAGGTTACTGCCGTCTCTCTGATACAGATTCATCCCTCCAGAACCAACAGAACCACGTTACTGCCGTCTCTCTGATACAGATTCATCCCTCCAGTAAGGAGGTCCAGAACCAACAGAACCACGTTACTGCTGTCTCTCTGATACAGATTCATCCCTCCAGTAAGGAGGTCCAGAACCAACAGAACCACGTTACTGCTGTCTCTCTGATACAGATTCATCCCTCCAGTAAGGAGGTCCAGAACCAACAGAACCAGGTTACTGCTGTCTCTCTGATACAGATTCATCCCTCCAGTAAGGAGGTCCAGAACCAACAGAACCAGGTTACTGCCGTCTCTCTGATACAGATTCATCCCTCCAGAACCAACAGAACCACGTTACTGCCGTCTCTCTGATACAGATTCATCCCTCCAGTAAGGAGGTCCAGAACCAACAGAACCACGTTACTGCCGTCTCTCTGATACAGATTCATCCCTCCAGTAAGGAGGTCCAGAACCAACAGAACCAGGTTACTGTATAAGATAAGAGTTCTGCAGGTAAAGTCCAACCACCCTATCGGCTAACATAACCAGAAAGACAATCCCAAGACAAGGCAGCAGAATAATTAGGAGTGTGTGTAGATGTGTGTGAGTGTGTGTAGATGTGTGTGAGTGTGTGTACTGTGTGTGTACTGTGTGTGTGTGTGTAGATGTGTGTGAACTGTGTGTGTGTGTAGATGTGTGTGTACTGCGTGTGTGTGTGTGTGTAGATGTGTGTGAGTGTGTGTACTGCGTGTGTGTGTGCGTGTGTGTGTATACTGCGTGTGTGTACTGCGTGTGTGTGTACATAGATGTGCTTGTTAAAAAGCAGACACAGCAGAACTTCAGAAACACGGTTCAAAACAGACCAGTGGAACAGCAGGAGGACCAAATATCAGGTCCGACAGCAGATGTAATTGCCGTGGCGACGAGTGGAAAACAGAACCATGAGAGAAACCCATCAGCCAACGAATCTCCTTTAATAAGATATTATAAATTATCTATCTGCTGGGAGAGGGTAGGAAGGAGACGGGAAAGGGGGGAGGAGGGGAGGAGGGGAGGGGAGAGGAGGGAGAGAGAGGAGGAGGGGAGGGGAGAGGATGAGAGAGGAGAAAAGGACAGGAGAAAAGGATGGGAGAAGAGAGGAAGGGAGAGGAGAAGAGAGGAGGAAAGGAGAGGAGAAAAGGATGGGAGATGAGAGGAAGGGAGAAGAGAGGAAGGGAGAGGAGAAGAGAGGAAAGGAGAGGAAGGGAGAGGAGAAAAGGAGAGGATGGGTTTGAAGCCATCAGCACAGCGAGACAAGCCTGGTAGGGTAGCCTGAAACAATGGAGAGAGAGAGAGAGAGAGGAGAAAGGGGGTAAGAATGAGGAAGAGAGAGAGAGAGCAGCGCTTTTGAGGGGGAGAGAGACAGAGAGGGGTGGAGAGAGAAAGAGAGAGAAGGGGGGACAGAGAAAAAGGGAGAGAGTAGAGATTAGGATTGTTTATTTGACTTCCTTTAACAGAGGAAACATACGTCCCATGACAATAAAGCCCCTCAGAGACAGAGACAGAGAGGGAGAGAAGGAGGGATGTAGGGAGAGAGAGAGAAAGGGAGATGGCCCAGAGGGAGAGAAGGAGGGATGGAGAGAGAGGCCCAGAGGGAGAGAAGGAGAGATGGAGGGAGAGAGAGAGAAAGGGAGATGGCCCAGAGGGAGAGAAGGAGAGAAGGAGGGAGAGGCCCAGGGGGAGAGAAGGAGGGATGGAGAGAGAGGCCCAGGGGGAGAGAAGGAGGGATGGAGAGAGAGGCCCAGGGGAGAGAGGAGGGATGGAGAGAGAGCCCAGAGGGAGAGAAGGAGAGAAGGAGGGATGGAGAGAGAGGCCCAGGGGGAGAGAAGGAGGCATGGAGGGAGGGAGGAAGGGAGAGAGATAAGGAGGGAGGGAGAGAGAGAGAGATAAGGTGGAAAGGAGGAAAGGAAGGCAAGAGAGAGAAATCTGACTGTTGTAAAGTTGTAAACACGTCTCCTGATGAAGGCCAAGCCACAGAGACCAGGTCTACCAGTAGTAGACAACACAGTCAGTTGTTAGGGTCCTATTCCACAGAGACCAGGTCTACCAGTAGTAGACAACACAGTCAGTTGTTAGGGTCCTATTCCACAGAGACCCGGTCTACCAGTAGTAGACAACACAGTCAGTTGTTACGGTCCTATTCCACAGAGACCAGGTCTACCAGTAGTAGACAACACAGTCAGTTGTTAGGGTCTTATTCCACAGAGACCAGGTCTACCAGTAGTAGACAACACAGTCAGTTGTTAGGGTCCTATTCCACAGAGACCAGGTCTACCAGTAGTAGACAACACAGTCAGTTGTTACGGTCCTATTCCACAGAGACCAGGTCTAGAGACAACACAGTCAGTCCTATTCCACAGAGACCAGGTCTACCAGTAGTAGACAACACAGTCAGTTGTTAGGGTCCTATTCCACAGAGACCAGGTCTACCAGTAGTAGACAACACAGTCAGTTGTTACGGTCCTATTCCACAGGACCAGGTCCTATTCCTATTCCACAGAGACCAGGTCTACCAGTAGTAGACAACACAGTCAGTTGTTACGGTCCTATTCCACAGAGACCAGTAGTAGTAGACAACACAGTCAGTTGTTACGGTCCTATTCCACAGAGACCAGGTCTACCAGTAGTAGACAACACAGTCAGTTGTTAGGGTCCTATTCCACAGAGACCAGGTCTACCAGTAGTAGACAACACAGTCAGTTGTTAGGGTCCTATTCCACAGAGACCAGGTCTACCAGTAGTAGACAACACAGTCAGTTGTTAGGGTCCTATTCCACAGAGACCAGGTCTACCAGTAGTAGACAACACAGTCAGTTGTTACGGTCCTATTCCACAGAGACCAGGTCTACCAGTAGTAGACAACACAGTCAGTTGTTAGGGTCCTATTCCACAGAGACCAGGTCTACCAGTAGTAGACAACACAGTCAGTTGTTAGGGTCCTATTCCACAGAGACCAGGTCTACCAGTAGTAGACAACACAGTCAGTTGTTAGGGTCCTATTCCACAGAGACCAGGTCTACCAGTAGTAGACAACACAGTCAGTTGTTAGGGTCCTATTCCACAGAGACCAGGTCTACCAGTAGTAGACAACACAGTCAGTTGTTAGGGTCCTATTCCACAGAGACCAGGTCTACCAGTAGTAGACAACACAGTCAGTTGTTAGGGTCCTATTCCACAGAGACCAGGTCTACCAGTAGTAGACAACACAGTCAGTTGTTAGGGTCCTATTCCACAGAGACCAGGTCTACCAGTAGTAGACAACACAGTCAGTTGTTAGGGTCCTATTCCACAGAGACCAGTAGTAGACAACACAGTCAGTTGTTACGGTCCTATTCCACAGAGACCACGTCTACCAGTAGTAGACAACACAGTCAGTTGTTAGGGTCCTATTCCACAGAGACCAGGTCTACCAGTAGTAGACAACACAGTCAGTTGTTACGGTCCTATTCCACAGAGACCAGGTCTACCAGTAGTAGACAACACAGTCAGTTGTTAGGGTCCTATTCCACAGAGACCAGGTCTACCAGTAGTAGACAACACAGTCAGTTGTTACGGTCCTATTCCACAGAGACCAGGTCTACCAGTAGTAGACAACACAGTCAGTTGTTAGGGTCCTATTCCACAGAGAACAGGTCTACCAGTAGTAGACAACACAGTCAGTTGTTAGGGTCCTATTCCACAGAGACCAGGTCTACCAGTAGTAGACAACACAGTCAGTTGTTAGGGTCCTATTCCACAGAGACCAGGTCTACCAGTAGTAGACAACACAGTCAGTTGTTACGGTCCTATTCCACAGAGACCAGTAGTAGACAACACAGTCAGTTGTTACGGTCCTATTCCACAGAGACCAGGTCTACCAGTAGTAGACAACACAGTCAGTTGTTAGGGTCCTATTCCACAGAGACCAGGTCTACCAGTAGTAGACAACACAGTCAGTTGTTAGGGTCCTATTCCACAGAGACCAGGTCTACCAGTAGTAGACAACACAGTCAGTTGTTAGGGTCCTATTCCACAGAGACCAGGTCTACCAGTAGTAGACAACACAGTCAGTTGTTAGGGTCCTATTCCACAGAGACCAGGTCTACCAGTAGTAGACAACACAGTCAGTTGTTAGGGTCCTATTCCACAGAGACCAGGTCTACCAGTAGTAGACAACACAGTCAGTTGTTAGGGTCCTATTCCACAGAGACCAGGTCTACCACTAGTAGACAACACAGTCAGTTGTTAGGGTCCTATTCCACAGAGACCAGTAGTAGACAACACAGTCAGTTGTTAGGGTCCTATTCCACAGAGACCAGTAATAGACAACACAGTCAGTTGTTAGGGTCCTATTCCACAGAGACCAGGTCTACCAGTAGTAGACAACACAGTCAGTTGTTACGGTCCTATTCCACAGAGACCAGTAGTAGACAACACAGTCAGTTGTTAGGGTAATAGAAGCACCATCTCTCTCCTCAGTGAATGAAAGCCTGTTGTTAAGCCGAGTAGGTTGGACGCGGTAGGCAGAGAGTGACTTGGTGGCGCTGTCTGCTCTGCCACCCACCCACACACCCACCTACCCACCCACCCAGACAAAGGAGCCGTCTCCCATCCAAGTGCTAATGAGGGTAGACACACAGTACAGCAGGTCAATTAATGAATGAATGAATTTCTGTCTCTCATGTAGTTTGTCTTTGGTGTGAGGGAAAGCAAATTAGCCAAAGCTAAAATTATCTCTGTCTTTGTATATCTCTGTCTCTTTCTTCACTCTGTCTCTCTGTCTCTGTCCTCCTCTCTCTCTGTCTCTTTCTTCACTCTGTCTCTTTCTCTCTGTCTCTTTCTTCACTCTGTCCTCCTTCTCTCTCTGTCTGTCCCCTCTCTCTCTCTCTCTGTTCTCCTCTCTCTCTGTCCTCCTCTCTACACTCTCTCTCTCTCTCTGTCCTCCTCTCTCTCTGTCCTCCTCTCTCTCTCTCTCTCTCTGTCCTCATCTCTCTCTCTCTCTGTCCTCTCTCTCTCTGTCCTCTCTCTCTCTCTCTCTGTCCTCCTCTCTCTCTCTCTCTGTCCTCCTCTCTCTCTCTCTGTCCTCTCTCTCTCTGTCCTCTCTCTCTCTGTCCTCCTCTCTCTCTCTGTCCTCCTCTCTCTCTCTCTCTCTGTCCTCCTCTCTCTCTGTCTCTCCTCTCTCTCTCTCTGTCCTCCTCTCTCTCTCTCTCTGTCCTCTCTCTCTCTCTCTGTGTCCTCCTCTCTCTCTCCTCCTCTCTCTCTGTCCTCCTCTCTCTCTCTCTGTCCTCCTCTCTCTCTCTCTCTGTCCTCCTCTCTCTCTCTCTGTCCTCCTCTCTCTCTCTCTCTGTCCTCTCTCTCTCTGTCCTCTCTCTCTCTTTCTGTCCTCCTCTCTCTCTCTCTCTGTCCTCTCTCTCTCTGTCCTCCTCTCTCTCTCTCTCTTTCTGTCCTCCTCTCTCTCTCTCTCTTTCTGTCCTCCTCTCTCTCTCTCTCTGTCCTCTCTCTCTCTCTCTCTCTGTCTCTCTCTGTCTCTCTCTCTCTCTGTCCTCTCTCTCTCTCCTCCTCCTCTCTCTCTGTCCTCCTGTCTCTCTCTCTCTGTCCTCCTCTCTCTCTCTCTGTCCTCTCTCTCTCTCTCTGTCCTCCTCTCTCTCTCTCTGTCCTCTCTCTCTCTCTCTCTGTCCTCCTCTCTCTCTCTCTCTCTCTGTCCTCCTCTCTCTCTCTCTCTGTCCTCTCTCTCTCTCTCTCTGTCCTCCTCTCTCTCTCTCTGTCCTCTCTCTCTCTCTCTCTGTCCTTCCTCTCTCTCTCTCTCTCTCTCTCTGTCCTCCTCTCTCTCTCTCTCTCTCTGTCCTCCTCTCTCTCTCTCTCTGTCCTCCTCTCTCTCTCTCTCTCTCTGTCCTCCTCTCTCTCTCTCTCTCTGTCCTCCTCTCTCTGTCCTCTGGGGTTCTCTCTCTCTCTGTCCTCCTCTCTCTCTCTCTCTCTGTCCTCCTCCTCTCTCTCTCTCTCTCTCTCTGTTCTCCTCTCTCTCTGTCCTCCTCTCTCTCTCTCTCTCTTCTCTCTCTCTCTCTCTGTCCTCTCTCTCTGAGAGGGGGATCTCTCTCTGTCCTCCTCTCTCTCTCTCTCTCTGTCCTCCTCTCTCTCTGTCCTCCTCTCTCTCTCTCTCTGTCCTCCTCTCTCTCTCTCTCTGTCCTCCTCTCTCTCTCTCTCTCTCTGTCCTCATCTCTCTCTGTCCTCCCCCTCTCCTCTGTCCTCTCTCTCTGTCCTCTCTCTCTGTCCTCATCTCTCTCTCTGTCCTCCTCTCTCTCTCTGTCCTCCTCTCTCTCTCTCTTTAGTGCTGACTGGTGCAGAGAGAAATGCCTGTCCAATTAGTTTGGTAATTGTTCCCCCAGCCAGACCCTAACACCTCACCTGTAATTAAGCTGTTGAAATCATTACCTGTGACTTCATCACGCTAGAAAGAGCATGGTAGAAGCCTCAAAGGAGGAGAGGAAGAGGATGAGGAGGGTTGGAGAGTGGGATGAGAGAGGGGGTTGGAGAGTGGGATGGGATGAGAGAGGAGGGTTGGAGAGTGGGATGAGAGAGGGGGTTGGAGAGTGGGATGAGAGAGGAGGGTTGGAGAGTGGGATGAGAGAGGAGGGTTGGAGAGTGGGATGAGAGAGGGGGGTTGGAGAGGGGGATGAGAGAGGGGGTGAGAGAGGGGGTGAGAGAGGGGGTGAGAGAGGGGGATGAGAGAGGGGGTGAGAGAGGGGGATGAGAGAGGGGGATGAGAGAGGGGGATGAGAGAGGGGGTGAGAGAGGGGGATGAGAGAAGGGGGATGAGAGAGGGGGATGATGAGAGAGGGGGGATGAGAGAGGGGGATGAGAGAGGGGGTGATGAGAGAGGGGTGAGAGAGGGGGATGAGAGAGGGGGGTGAGAGAGGGGGTGAGAGGGGGATGAGAGAGGGGGATGAGAGAGGGGATGAGAGAGAGGGGGATGAGAGAGGGGGATGAGAGAGGGGATGAGAGAGGGGTGAGAGAGGGGGATGAGAGAGGGGGATGAGAGAGGGGGATGAGAGAGGGGGATGAGAGAGGGGGATGAGAGAGGGGGATGAGAGAGGGGGATGAGAGAGGGGATGAGAGAGGGGGGATGAGAGAGGGGGGATGAGAGAGGGATGAGAGAGGGGGATGAGAGAGGGGGATGAGAGAAGGGGTTAATTAGGGGTAGCGTTGCTGCAAAAAATAATAAACACGACCCATCATCTTCCTTCCCCTGGTAATAACGGTGTTATTCTGCTTCAGTGGACCAAGGAAGGAAGAGGAATGATATCAACTAGGAAGGGCTGAGAGGAATGATATCAACAAGGAAGGACTGAGAGGAATGATATCAACAAGGACGGACTGAGAGGAATGATATCAACAAGGACGGACTGAGAGGAATGATATCAACTAGGAAGGGCTGAGAGGAATGATATCAACAAGGACGGACTGAGAGGAATGATATCAACAAGGACGGACTGAGAGGAATGATATCAACAAGGACGGACTGAGAGGAATGATATCAACAAGGACGGACTGAGAGGAATGATATCAACAAGGACGGACTGAGAGGAATGATATCAACTAGGAAGGGCTGAGAGGAATGATATCAACAAGGACGGACTGAGAGGAATGATATCAACAAGGAGACCTGAATGAATAGGAATTAGACAGTCAGTACAATCAGATATATGGAAACAGACATGAACACATGGAAAGTCAACTAGGAAGAAGTTTGACAGGGTTTTCACGTCATAGTGTCTTCTAGCACTTGGCCTTGTCCTGAATGGCCCCCTACTCACTATATAGTGCACTACTTAGAATGTGTCCCAAACAGGCCCCTACTTCCTATATAGTGCACTACTTAGAATATGTCCCAAACAGGCCCCTACTCCCTATATAGTGCACTACTTAGAATATGTCCCAAACAGGCCCCTACTCCTTATATAGTGCACTACTTAGGATATGTCCCAAACAGGCCCCTACTCCCTATATAGTGCACTACTTAGAATATGTCCCAAACGGGCCCCTACTCCCGGGTTTGGGTCGTCATTGTAAATAAGGATTTGTTGTTAACTGACTTGCTTCGGTTAGATAAACGTTAAATAAAATGTAAAAAATGCTTGGTGCCAAGATGACGTGTTTCTGCTCGTGACCTTAGCCAGCCAACGTCGCCATGACATGGCCAACAAGCGTGACGGGGGATTTCTATTGGACAGGCAGTTTCTGCCCATCTTCATACCGTTCCCCCTGGAGACCACCTGTCACTTCCTGTTCCTATCACCACGGTGACCGAGCCGGACAGAGCCATCATGCCGGTCGGCGCGCCCGGGTTATTACTGATTTAGACCAGAATGGCACCCTATTCCCTACGTAGTGCACTACTGTAGACCAGAATGGCACCCTATTCCCTACGTAGTGCACTACTTTAGACCAGAATGGCACCCTATTCCCTACGTAGTGCACTGCTTTAGACCAGAATGCCACCCTATTCCATAACGTAGTGCACTACTTTAGACCAGAGTGGCACCCTATTCCCTAACGTAGTGCACTACTTTAGACCACAATGGCACCCTATTCCCTACATAGTGCACTACTTTAGACCAGAATGCCACCCTATTCCCTACGTAGTGCACTGCTTTAGACCAGAATGCCACCCTATTCCCTAACGTAGTGCACTACTTTAGACCAGAATGGCACCCTATTCCCTAACGTAGTGCACTACTTTAGACCAGAATGGCACCCTATTCCATAACGTAGTGCACTACTGTAGACCAGAATGCCACCCTATTCCCTAACGTAGTGCACTACTGTAGACCAGAATGCCACCCTATTCCCTAACGTAGTGCACTACTGTAGACCAGAATGGCACCCTATTCCCCACATAGTGCACTACTTTTCGCCAGGGTCCATTGGGCTCTGGTAGTATTTTATTAGGATCTATAGTGAACAGGATAACATTAGGAAAGCAGTCCGAGCCTACCTTGGAGCTCCCTCCCTCCCTCCCTCCCCCCTCTCCCTCTACCCCCCTCCCTCTCTCTCTTTCTCCCCCCTCTCCCTCCCTCTTCCTCTCCCTCCCTCCCTCCCTCCCCTCCCTCTTCCTCTCTCTCCCCCAGAATCCCTCCCTCTCCCTCTACCCCCTCCCCTCTCTCTCTACCTCCACCCCCCCTACTCTACTCTACCTCCACCCCCTCTACTCTACTCTACCTCCACCCCCTCTACTCTACCTCCACTACCCCCCCTACATCCACCCCTCAATTCTACCTCCTACCTCCACCCCTCTACTCTACCTCCACTACCCCCTACCTCCACCCCTCAATTCTACCTCCTACCTCCACCCCTCTACTCTACCTCCACTACCCCCCTACCTCCACCTCTCTATTCTACCTCCACCCCCTCCTCACTACCCCCCTCTACCTCCACCCTCAGCCAGCCTCCTAACACTCCAACATCTCCTCCCTCCCTGTATCCTCAGCCCACCCTTCAGTCAATTCAATTAAAGGGGCTTTATTGGTGTGGGAAACATACGTTAATGTTGCCAAAGCAAGTGAAATAGATCAACAGAAGTGAAATAAACAATAAACATGAACAGTAAAACATTACACTCACAGAAGTTCCAAAAGAATAAAGACATTTCAAATGCCATGTATAAATACAGTGCTCTGGTCTTCATTAACCCCCATGTATAAATACAGTGCTCTGGTCTTCATTAACCCCCCTTTTGAACTCCCTCTCTCTCTCTGGTCTTCATTAACCCCCCTCACACATATTTGAACTTCTCCCTCTCTCTCTGGTCTTCATTAACCCCCCCCCACACACATATTTGAACTTCTCCCTCTCTCTCTGGTCTTCATTAATCCCCCCCTTTTGAACTCCCTCATCTTCATTAACCCCCACACACACACATATTTAACCCCCATGTATAAATACAGTGTTGTAACGATGTGCACCCTCGAGTCTCCCCCTTCCTCCTCCGCACCCCCCCAGGCAGGTCACAGCAGGACTCCCCTCTAGCTGTAGCCTGGGGCAGTGTCACTACAGTGGGGGAACCTACAGGAACCTCACACAGCAGGACATATAGCAGCTACTAGATTGGACTGGCTTTGACTGGGGCTTTCAATAGAAAACTTCATAAACGGTGTGTGTGAGAGAGAGAGAGAGACGGAGAGACAGAGAGAGAGAGAGAGACTGAGAGAGAGACAGAGAGAGAGAGAGAGACGGAGAGAGAGACAGAGAGAGAGAGAGAGACGGAGAGAGAGACGGAGAGACAGAGAGAGAGAGAGACGGAGAGAGAGAGAGAGAGAGAGACGGAGAGACAGAGAGAGACGGAGAGACAGAGAGAGACGGAGAGAGAGAGAGAGAGAGAGAGAGACGGAGAGACAGAGAGAGAGAGGGAGAGACAGAGAGAGAGATGGAGAGAGAGACGGAGAGAGAGCGAGAGACGGAGAGAGAGAGAGAGACAGAGAGACAGAGAGAGACGGAGAGACAGAGAGAGACGGAGAGAGAGAGAGAGACAGAGAGACGGAGAGACAGAGAGAGACGGAGAGACAGAGAGAGAGCGAGAGAGAGACGGAGAGAGAGAGAGACGGAGAGAGAGAGACGGAGAGAGGAGAGAGAGAGAGAGAGACGGAGAGACAGACAGAGAGAGACAGAGAGAGAGAGAGAGACAGAGAGAGAGAGAGAGAGAGAGACGGAGAGAGAGAGAGAGACAGAGAAGGAGAGAGACAGAGAGAGAGAGACAGAGAAGGAGAGAGACGAGAGAGAGAGAGAGAGACAGAGAAGGAGAGAGACGGAGAGAGAGACGAGAGAGAGAGAGACGGAGAGAGAGACGGAGAGCGAGAGACAGAGAGACGAGAGAGGGACAGAGAGCGAGAGAGAGACGGAGAGACAGAGAGACAGGGAGAGAGAGACGGAGAGACAGAGAGAGAGAGACGGAGAGACAGAGAGAGAGCGAGAGAGAGACGGAGAGAGAGAGACGGAGAGAGAGAGAGAGACGGAGAGACGAGAGAGACAGAGAGAGAGAGCGAGAGAGAGACGGAGAGAGAGAGAGAGACAGAGAGAGAGAGAGAGACGAGAGAGAGAGAGAGAGACAGAGAGACGAGAGAGAGACGGAGAGACAGAGAGAGAGACGGAGAGCAAGAGACAGAGAGACGGAGAGACAGAGAGACGGAGAGACAGAGAGAGACGGAGAGACAGAGAGACACAGAGAGAGACGGAGAGACAGAGAGACACAGAGAGAGACAGAGAGAGACAGAGAGAGACAGAGTGACAGAGAGAGAGAGAGACAGAGAGAGACAGAGACGGAGAGCAAGAGACAGAGAGACAGAGAGACGGAGAGAGACAGAGAGGGAGAGAGAGACGGAGAGAGAGAGAGAGACAGAGAGACGGAGAGACAGAGAGAGACGGAGAGACAGAGAGAGAGCGAGAGAGAGACGGAGAGAGAGAGAGAGACGGAGAGAGAGAGAGACAGACGAGAGACAGAGAGAGAGAGCGAGAGAGACGGAGAGAGAGAGAGAGACAGAGAAGGAGAGAGATGGAGAGAGAGAGAGAGAGACAGAGAAGGAGAGAGACGGAGAGAGAGACGGAGAGAGAGAGAGAGGGAGAGAGAGACGGAGAGCGAGAGACAGAGAGACGGAGAGGGAGAGAGAGACGGAGAGACAGAGAGACAGGGAGGAGAGACGGAGAGACAGAGAGACAGGGAGAGAGAGACGGAGAGACAGAGAGAGAGAGAGGAGAGATCAGTCTAACACAGCTGCAGCGCTAAGCTAACTTCTATCAGTCTAACACAGCTGCAGCGCTAAGCTAACCACTAGCTAACTTCTATCAGTCTAACACAGCTGCAGCGCTAAGCTAACCACTAGCTAACTCCTGTCAGTCTAACACAGCTGCAGCGCTAAGCTAACCACTAGCTAACTTCTATCAGTCTAACACAGCTGCAGCGCTAAGCTAACTTCTATCAGTCTAACACAGCTGCAGCGCTAAGCTAACTTCTATCAGTCTAACACAGCTGCAGCGCTAAGCTAACTTCTATCAGTCTAACACAGCTGCAGCGCTAAGCTAACTTCTATCAGTCTAACACAGCTGCAGCGCTAAGCTAACCACTAGCTAACTCCTGTCAGTCTAACACAGCTGC
>NW_024608993.1:10000-12500 GCF_018296145.1 Oncorhynchus tshawytscha | reverse complement strand
GGTTGTGGGTAAATACCTTCTATCTGAACTGAAAATCTCTCTCTCACAAGGGGGGTTATGGGTAAATACTGTATCTCTGAACTGAAAATCTTTCTCTCACAAGGGGGTTGTGGGTAAATACCTTCTATCTGAACTGAAAATCTCTCTCTCACAAGGGGGTTATGGGTAAATACTGTATCTCTGAACTGAAAATCTCTCTCTCACAAGGGGGGTTATGGGTAAATACTGTATCTCTGAACTGAAAATCTCTCTCTCACAAGGGGGGTTGTGGGTAAATACTGTATATCTGAACTGAAAAGCACAGGGGTCGTCCTCACTAACAGAGGCTAATTAAAGTTCTTGAAGGGTCTGTTAGGAGATCTGCTGAACAACAATACAGGCTGTGTGTGTGTGTGTGTGTGTGTGTGTGTGTGTGTGTGTGTGTGTGTAGTGGTGTTCAACACTAATCAGCAACTATCTAACATACAACAACCTGATGAACAGCTGTAGGTCAGGTGTCTAACCACAGAACAGCCTGATGAACAAGTAGTAACAGACAGCAGTAGTAACAGACAGCAGTAGTAACAGACAGCAGTAGTAACAGACAGCAGTAGTAACAGACAGCAGTAGTAACAGACAGCAGTAGTAACAGACGGCAGTAGTAACAGACGGCAGTAGTAACAGACAGCAGTAGTAACAGACAGCAGTAGTAACAGACAGCAGTAGTAACAGACAGCAGTAGTAACAGACAGCAGTAGTAACAGACAGCAGTAGTAACAGACACGGCAGTAGTAACAGACAGCAGTAGTAACAGACACAGGCAGTAACAGACACTAACAGACAGCAGTAGTAACAGACACGGCAGTAGTAACAGACAGCAGTAGTAACAGACAGCAGTAGTAACAGACAGCAGTAGTAACAGACGGCAGTAGTAACAGACGGCAGTAGTAACAGACACGGCAGTAGTAACAGACAGTCAGTAGTAACAGACACGTCAGTAGTAACAGACAGCAGTAGTAACAGACAGCAGTAGTAACAGACAGCAGTAGTAACAGACAGCAGTAGTAACAGACAGCAGTAGTAACAGACAGCAGTAGTAACAGACAGCAGTAGTAACAGACAGCAGTAGTAACAGACAGCAGTAACAGACAACAGACAGACAGCAGTAAACAGACAGGCAGTAGTAACAGACAGCAGTAGTAACAGACAGCAGTAGTAACAGACGGCAGTAGTAACAGACACGGCAGTAGTAACAGACACGGCAGTAGTAACAGACAGTAGTAACAGACGGCAGTAGTAACAGACGGCAGTAGTAACAGACGGCAGTAGTAACAGACACGGCAGTAGTAACAGACAGGCAGTAGTAACAGACACGGCAGTAGTAACAGACACGGCAGTAGTAACAGACAGCAGTAGTAACAGACAGCAGTAGTAACAGACAGCAGTAGTAACAGACAGCAGTAGTAACAGACTGCAGTAGTAACAGACACGGCAGTAGTAACAGACACGGCAGTAGTAACAGACACGGCAGCAGTAACAGACACAGCAGTAGTAACAGACACAGCAGTAGTAACAGACATGTCAGTAGTAACAGACACGGCAGTAGTAAGACAGCAGTAGTAACAGACACGTCAGTAGTAACAGACACGCAGTAGTAACAGACACGGCAGTAGTAACAGACGGCAGTAGTAACAGACAGCAGTAGTAACAGACACGGCAGTAGTAACAGACAGCAGTAGTAACAGACAGCAGTAGTAACAGACTGCAGTAGTAACAGACAGCAGTAGTAACAGACACGGCAGTAGTAACAGACACGGCAGTAGTAACATAAGACACGGCAGTAGTAACAGACACGGCAGTAGTAACAGACAGCAGTAGTAACAGACAGCAGTAGTAACAGACAGCAGTAGTAACAGACACGGTAGTAGTAACAGACACGGCAGTAGTAACAGACAGCAGTAGTAACAGACAGCAGTAGTAACAGACAGCAGTAGTAACAGACAGCAGTAGTAACAGACACGGCAGTAGTAACAGACACGGCAGTAGTAACAGACACGGCAGTAGTAACAGACACGGCAGTAGTAACAGACAGCAGTAGTAACAGACAGCAGTAGTAACAGACAGCAGTAGTAACAGACACGCAGTAGTAACAGACACGGCAGTAGTAACAGACAGCAGTAGTAACAGACAGTAGTAACAGTAGTAACAGACACGGCAGTAGTAACAGACAGCAGTAGTAACAGACAGCAGTAGTAAGTAACAGACACGGCAGTAGTAACAGACAGCAGTAGTAACAGACGGCAGTAGTAACAGACAGCAGTAGTGACAGACACGGCAGTAGTAACAGACACGGCAGTAGTAACAGACACGGCAGTAGTAACAGACACGGCAGTAGTAACAGACAGCAGTAGTAACAGACAGCAGTAGTAACAGACAGCAGTAGTAACAGACTGCAGTAGTAACAGACACGGCAGTAGTAACAGACACGGCAGTAGTAACAGACAGCAGTAGTAACAGACAC
>NW_024608993.1:0-5000 GCF_018296145.1 Oncorhynchus tshawytscha | reverse complement strand
TAGCCTCATCTACCCAGTTTGACAGACTAGTTAAAGAGAGGCTGTAGCCTCATCTACCCAGTGTGACAGACTAGTTAAAGAGAGGCTGTAGCCTCATCTACCCAGTGTGACAGACTAGTTAAAGAGAGGCTGTAGCCTCATCTACCCAGTGTGACAGACTAGTTAAGAGAGGCTGTATCCACTATTACAGTATGTCTCTGTTGAGACTCTCACCTTCATCCTATAACACTGCCTGCATCCCAAACGACACCCTACAACGTGCACTTCATTTGACCAGGGCACTGAGAGCACTCATCAAAAGTAGTGCAGTAAAAATAGGGAACAGGGTGTAATTTGGAAAATCCTCCAGATCACTTTCACGATCCAAGTACAGAGCAACAAGCTGCAGAGAGACGAGAGGGGACTCCCAATGCGTTGGAGTCAGATAGCGTCGGACTGACCAAGACTGTCTGGCGTTAGTCATTATGAATCCATTCCTAGACGGAGACAACACAGCCCCATACAGCACCAGTCGGTTAATGATGCAGGGGTTGAATGAAGTCCTCGTCGTTGTGACTCTTAGCGGTAATTGAATTCAAAACACATCTTATCTCCCCTACCGCACACTGTCACAGCCCACCCACGGAACCACGGAACCACAGATTAGCCTAGCGGAATCACGGAACCACAGATTAGCCTAGCGGAATCACGGAACCACAGATTAGCCTAGCGGAATCATGGAACCACAGATTAGCCTAGCGGAATCATTGAACCACGGAACCACAGATTAGCCTAGCGGAATCACGGAACCACAGATTAGCCTAGCGGAATCATTGAACCACGGAACCACAGATTAGCCTAGCGGAATCACGGAACCACAGATTAGCCTAGCGGAATCATTGAACCACAGAACCACAGATTAGCCTAGCGGAACATCTGCTAACCATGTGTATGTGACAAATAAAATTTGATTTGATTTGAATCATGGAACCGGTGCTTAGGGGGAACCACGGCATAGTGTTGTATCACCCAGAGCCCATCCCTCATAATCAGCCTAACGCCATATCTCTAATGTCCTGTGTGAGAGGAGGGGCCAGATATCACTCTGTCTGGTCTATCTAATAGGAGAGATATCACTCTGTCTGGTCTATCTAATAGGAGAAATATCACTCTGTCTGGTCTATCTAATAGGAGAGATATCACTCTGTCTGGTCTATCTAATAGGAGAGATATCACTCTGTCTGGTCTATCTAATAGGAGAGATATCACTCTGTCTGGTCTATCTAATAGGAGAGATATCACTCTGTCTGGTCTATCTAATAGGAGAGATATCACTCTGTCTGGTCTATCTAATAGGAGAGATATCACTCTGTCTGGTCTATCTAATAGGAGAGATATCACTCTGTCTGGTCTATCTAATAGGAGGGGTTAGATATCACTCTGTCTGGTCTATCTAATAGGAGATATATCACTCTGTCTGGTCTATCTAATAGGAGAGATATCACTCTGTCTGGTCTATCTAATAGGAGGGGCCAGATATCACTCTGTCTGGTCTATCTAATAGGAGAAATATCACTATGTCTGGTCTATCTTATAGGAGAGATATCACTCTGTCTGGTCTATCTAATAGGAGAGATATCACTCTGTCTGGTCTATCTAATAGGAGAAATATCACTCTGTCTGGTCTACCTAATAGGAGGGGCAAGATATCACTCTGTCTGGTCTATCTAATAGGAGGGTTAGATAGCACTATGTCTGGTCTATCTAATAGGAGAAATATCACTCTGTCTGGTCTATCTAATAGGAGGGGCGAGATATCACTTATAGGAGTGGTTCTCTGTCTGGTCTACCTAATAGGAGGGGCAAGATATCACTCTGTCTGGTCTATCTAATAGGAGAGATATCACTCTGTCTGGTCTATCTAATAGGAGAGATATCACTCTGTCTGGTCTATCTAATAGGAGAGATATCACTCTGTCTGGTCTATCTAATATGAGAGATATCACTCTGTCTGGTCTATCTAATATGAGAGATATCACTCTGTCTGGTCTATCTAATAGGAGTGGTTCTAGATCACTGTCTATTTTATAGGAGTGGTTCTAGATCACTCTGTCTATCTTATAGTAGTGGTTCTAGTGCTCTCTGTCTATCTTATAGGAGTGGTTCTAGTGTTCTCTGTCTATCTTATAGGAGTGGTTCTAGATCACTCTGTCTATCTTATATGAGTGGTTCTAGTGTTCTCTGTCTATCTTATAGGAGTGGTTCGAGTGTTCTCTGTCTATCTTATAGGAGTGGTTCTAGATCACTTTGTCTATCTTATAGGAGTGATTCTAGTGTTCTTTGTCTATCTTATAGGAGTGGTTCTAGTGTTCTCTGTCTATTTTATAGGAGTGGTTCTAGTGCTCTCTGTCTATCTTATAGGAGTGGTTCTAGTGTTCTCTGTCTATCTTATAGGAGTGGTTCTAGTGTTCTCTGTCTATCTTATAGGAGTGATTCTAGTGTTCTCTGTCTATCTTATAGGAGTGGTTCTAGTGTTCTCTGTCTATCTTATATGAGTGGTTCTAGTGTTCTCTGTCTATCTTATAGGAGTGGTTCTAGTGTTATCTGTCTATCTTATAGGAGTGGTTCTAGTGTTATCTGTCTATCTTATAGGAGTGGTTCTAGTGCTCTCTGTGTCTGAGGGGAGGCACTAAGATAATTATCATGATGTTCATTAAATCTTTAAGCCTGAGGTGTTAACAGTGGCAGATTTACACCATCCGCGGATGATGTGTAGAGACTCATCTATGAGATGAGGTGGTGTTGATGAACTGGGCAGGAAGTCGTTTCCTACGAACAGGAACTAGAGATGAACCATCTGACTGTTTTACGGCTCTATCCTGTTATACGGCACCAGACGTCTCGATTATTCCCTCATATCTGATCTGATGTGCTGGGGGTGAAGATGTCTCTGTGAAGGTGCTGGGGGTGAAGGTTTCTCTGTGAAGGTGTTGAGGGTGAAACTGTCTTTGTGAAGGTGTTGAGGGTGAAAATGTAGTATTTGTGAAGGTGTTGAGGGTGAAAATGTAGTATTTGTGAAGGTGTTGAGGGTGAAAATGTAGTATTTGTGAAGGTGTTGAGGGTGAAAATGTAGTATTTGTGAAGGTGTTGAGGGTGAAGCTGGCTTTGTGAAGGTGTTAAGGGTGAAGCTGGCTTTGTGAAGGTGTTGAGGGTGAAGCTGGCTTTGTGAAGGTGTTGAGGGTGAAGCTGGCTTTGTGAAGGTGTTGAGGGTGAAGCTGTCTTTGTGAAGGTGTTGAGGGTGAGGCTGTCTTTGTGAAGGTGTTGAGGGTGAAGCTGGCTTTGTGAAGGTGTTGAGGGTGAGGCTGTCTTTGTGAAGGTGAAGGTGTTGAGGTGAAGCTGGCTTTGTGAAGGTGTTGAGGGTGAAGCTGGCTTTGTGAAGGTGTTGAGGGTGAAGCTGGCTTTGTGAAGGTGTTGAGGGTGAAGCTGTCTTTGTGAAGGTGTTGAGGGTGAAGCTGGCTTTGTGAAGGTGTTGAGGGTGAAGCTGGCTTTGTGAAGTATTTGCTCATTACAGTAAGTCTGCATTACAAATGGCAGCCTACTCTCTTCATAGGGCTCTGGTCTAAAGTAGTGCACTATATAGGGAATAGGGTTCCATAGGGCTCTGGTCTAAAGTAGTGCCCTATATAGGGAATAGGGTTCCATAGGGCTCTGGTCTAAAGTAGTGCCCTATATAGGGAATAGGGTTCCATAGGGCTCTGGTCTAAAGTAGTGTACTGGATAGGGAATAGGGTGCCATAGGGCTCTGATCTAAAGTAGTGCACTATATAGGGCTCTGGTGCCAAGTCCCTAAAGTAGTGGAATAGGGCCTGGGCTCTGGTAGGGAATAGGGTTCCATAGGGCTCTGGTCTAAGTAGTGTACTGGATAGGGAATAGGGTGCCATAGTGCTCTGATCTAAAGTAGTGCACTATATAGGGCTCTGGTCCAAAGTAGTGCCCTATATAGGGAATAGGGTTCCATAGGGCTCTGGTCTAAAGTAGTGTACTGGATAGGGAATAGGGTGCCATAGGGCTCTGATCTAAAGTAGTGTACTGGATAGGGAATAGGGTGCCATAGGGCTCTGATCTAAAGTAGTGCACTATATAGGGCTCTGGGCCAAAGTAGTGCCCTATATAGGGAATAGGGTTCCATAGGGCTCTGGTCTAAAGTAGTGCACTATATAGGGAATAGGGTTCTATAGGGCCCTGGTCTAAAGTAGTGCCCTATATAGGGAATAGGGTTCTATAGGGCCCTGGTCTAAAGTAGTGCCCTATATAGGGAATAGGGCTCTATAGGGCTCTGGTCCAAAGTAGTGCACTATATAGGGAATAGGGTTCTATAGGGCTCTGGTCTAAAGTAGTGCACTACATAGGGAATAGGGTTCCATTTAAGGATGCAGGCCCTGTGTTTCAGTCTCCTGGTGTGTTTGTCAGTAATCATTCCCACTGATCTGCCATGGCTGCCCCCCCAAGGCACGCAGCTGTCCTGAAGTGTCCCTGTTGCTATGGCGACAGGTTGCCATGCTGACTGGTTTCTGATTGGTTTGGCTTAGAGAGAGGTGTCTTGTCTGTGTAGATGGAATACGGTGCGTTTCTACTCCAGTTGTGTTCTCTCGTCCCCGTCTCACACTGTAATGTCTACCTTCTGTTCAGGTTCAAGGTGAGGATGCTGGGGATCCCGAGGTGAGGATGCTGGGGATCCCGGTGAGGATGCCCCTGAGGTGAGGATGCTGGGATCCCCGAGGTGAGGATGCTGGGGTTCCCGAGGTGAGGATGCTGGGGATCCCCGAGGTGAGGATGCTGGGGTTCCCGAGGTGAGGATGCTGGGGATCCCGAGGTGAGGATGCTGGGGTTCCCGAGGTGAGGATGCTGGGGGTCCCGAGGTGAGGATGCTGGGGATCCCCGAGGTGAGGTGGGGATCCCCGAGGATGCTGGGGATCCCGAGGTGAGGATGCTGGGGATCCCGAGGTGAGGATGCTGGGGAT
>NW_024608992.1:92500-96378 GCF_018296145.1 Oncorhynchus tshawytscha | reverse complement strand
CGTACACATAGTCACCGCATACATAGTCACCGTACACTTAGTCACCTGTAGTCACCGTACACGTAGTCACCGTACACATAGTCACCGTACACAGTCACCGTCACCTGTAGTCACCGTGTAGTCACCGTAGTCACCGTATAGTCACCGTACACAGTCACCGTAGTCACCGTTCACCGTATATAGTCACTGTACACATAGTCACCGTATACGTAGTCACCTCACCGTAGTCACTGTGGTCACCGTACATAGTCACCGTACACATAGTCACCGCATACTAGTCAGTCACCGTACACATAGTCACCTTACACATAGTCATACATAGTCACCTGTAGTCACCGTACACATAGTCACCGTACACATAGTCACTGTCACCGTACACATAGTCACCGTACACATAGTCACCGTACACATAGTCACTGTACACATAGTCACCTGTAGTCACCGTACACATAGTCACCGCACACATAGTCACCGTACCGTATGTAGTCACCGTACACATAGTCACCGTGTAGTCACCGTACACATAGTCACCTGTACACATAGTCACTATACACATAGTCACCGTAGTCACATAGTCACCGTACACATAGTCACCGTAGTCACCGTACACATAGTCACCGTACACATAGTCACCGTACACATAGTCACCATACATAGTCACTGTAGTCACCGTACACATAGTCACTGTACATACATAGTCACTGTACACATAGTCACTGTACATAGTCACCGTACACATAGTCACTGTGGTCACTGTACACATAGTCACCGTACACATAGTCACTGCACATAGTCACTGTATACATAGTCACCGCACATAGTCACTGTACACATAGTCACCGTACACATAGTCACCGTACACGTAGTCACCGTTGTCACCGTACACATAGTCACCGTACACATAGTCACCGTACACATAGTCACCATACACATAGTCACCTTACACATAGTCACTGTAGTCACTGTACACATAGTCACCGTACACATAGTCACCATACACATAGTCACTGTAGTCACCGTACACATAGTCACCGTACACATAGTCACCGTACACGTAGTCACCGTACACGTAGTCACCGTACACGTAGTCACCGTACACGTAGTCACCGTACACATATTCACTGTAGTCACCTTACACGTAGTCACCGTACACGTAGTCACCGTGTAGTCACCGTACACATAGTCACCGTACACATAGTCACCGTACACATAGTCACCGTACACGTAGTCACCGTACACGTAGTCACCGTCACACGTAGTCACTTGTAGTCACCGTACACATAGTCACCGCATACAGTCACCTGTAGTCACCGTACACATAGTCACCTGTAGTCACAGTCACCGTACACATAGTCACCGTACACAGTCACCGTACACAAAGTCACCGTACACATAGTCACCGTAGTCACCTTACACATAGTCACCTTACACATAGTCACCGTACACATAGTCACCGTACACATAGTCACCGTGTAGTCACCGTACACATAGTCACTGTACACATAGTCACCGTAGTCACCTTACACATAGTCACCGTACACATAGTCACCATACACGTAGTCACCGTACACATAGTCACTGTAGTCACTGTACACATAGTCACTGTAGTCACTGTAGTCACCGTACACATAGTCACCATACACGTAGTCACTGTACACATAGTCACCGTACACATAGTCACCGTACACATAGACACTGTAGTCACCGTACACATAGTCACTGTACACATAGTCACCGTACACATAGTCACCGTAGTCACTGTACACATAGTCACCGTACACATAGTCACTGTAGTCACTGTAGTCACCTTTACACGTAGTCACCATACACGTAGTCACCGTACACATAGTCACCGTACACATAGTC
Source organism: Oncorhynchus tshawytscha (assembly GCF_018296145.1). NCBI lineage: Eukaryota > Metazoa > Chordata > Actinopteri > Salmoniformes > Salmonidae > Oncorhynchus > Oncorhynchus tshawytscha. The sequence continues at coordinate 94,512 of NW_024608992.1, read as the reverse complement.
ACTGTAGTCACTACACATAGTCACTGTAGTCACCGTACACATAGTCACTGTAGTCACCGTACACATAGTCACTGTACACATAGTCACCGTACACATAGTCACCGTACACATAGTCACCGTACACATAGTCACCGTACACATAGTCACCGTACACGAAGTCACTGCTTTAGAATGATGCTGGTGATTAATGTGACTAATGTTCTGTATTTCTCATCTGTCTGAGAAGACGTGCAAATAGTTATATAAGATGTCATTTTCTCCCTTTGTTTCTCTCCTTCTTCTCCTCTATTTTCTCCCTTTGTTTCTCTCCTTCTTCTCCTCTATTTCTCCCTTTGTTTCTCTCCTTCTTCTCCTTTGTTTCTCTCCTTCTTCTCCTCTATTTCTCCCTTTGTTTCTCTCCTTCTCCTCTATTTCTCCCTTTGTTTCTCTCCTCCTCTATTTCTCCTCTTTGTTTCTCTCCTTCTCCTCTATTTTCTCCCTTTGTTTCTCTCCTTCTCCTCCTCTTTTCTCCCTTTGTTTCTCTCCTTCTTCTCCTCTATTTCTCCCTTTGTTTCTCTCCTTCTCCTCCTCTTTTCACCCTTTGTTTCTCTCCTTCTCCTCCTCTATTTCTCCCTTTGTTTCTCTCCTTCTCCTCCTCTATTTCTCCCTTTGTTTCTCTCCTTCTCCTCTATTTCTCCCTTTGTTTCTCTCCTTCTCCTCTATTTCTCCCTTTGTTTCTCTCCTTCTCCTCTATTTTCACCCTTTGTTTCTCTCCTTCTCCTCTATTTTCACCCTTTGTTTCTCTCCTTCTCCTCCTCTATTTCTCCCTTTGTTTCTCTCCTTCTCCTCCTCTATTTTCTCCCTTTGTTTCTCTCCTTCTTCTCCTCTATTTTCACCCTTTGTTTCTCTCCTTCTTCTCCTCTATTTTCACCCTTTGTTTCTCTCCTTCTTCTCCTCTATTTTCACCCTTTGTTTCTCTCCTTCTTCTCCTCTATTTTCTCCCTTTGTTTCTCTCCTTCTTCTCCTCTATTTTCACCCTTTGTTTCTCTCAATATTTCCAAGTCATGTTGATGTAAAGTTGCAGAAGTAGAGAGTTGTTTCCTGGGGAACAGAGAGCAGACCGTGTTCTTTCCTATCAACCTTCCTGGAACTTACAGCGTCCCACGTTAATGAAGCATAATGTTTGGATTTATCTGAGAGAACAGCTGAGTGTGTGTGAAAAGACGAATGACTGAGTGTGTGTGTGTGTGTGTGCATTTAATTTCCTCGTTTTATTCTGCCTCTCAATCCATCTTGTGAAATCCTTTAAAAATGAGCAGATCCCAATTCAAGTTGAGATGCTATCTGCTGTTCATCAAAACATCAACGTGTAGCTGATTTATCGCTGACCTCCATCACTGTTATATCTGACCTCCATTACTGTTATATCTGACCTCCATTACTGTTATATCTGACCTCCATTACTGTTATCCATCTGATCTGACCTCCATTACTGTTATATCTGACCTCCATTACTGTTATATCTGACCTCCATCACTGTTATATCTGACCTCCATTACTGTTATATCTGACCTCCATCACTGTTACCTGACCTCCATCACTGTTATATCTGACCTCCATCACTATCTGACCTCCATCATCTGACCTCCATCACTGTTATATCTGACCATCACTGTTATATCTGACCTCCATCACTGTTATATCTGACCTCCATCACTATCTGACCTCCATCACTGTTATATCTGACCTCCATCACTGACTGACCTCCATCACTGTTATATCTGACCTCCATCACTGTTATATCTGACCTCCATCACTGTTATATCCACTGTTATATCTGACCTCCATCACTGTTATATCTGACCTCCATCACTGTTATATCTGACCTCCATCACTGTTATATCTGACCTCCATCACTGTTATATCTGACCTCCATCACTGTTATATCTGACCTGACCTCCACTGTTATATCTGATCCATCACTGTTATATCTGACCTCCATCACTGTTACATCTGACCTCCATCACCTCCAT
>NW_024608992.1:72500-90000 GCF_018296145.1 Oncorhynchus tshawytscha | reverse complement strand
GATTTAGCGAGAGAGAGAGAGCGAACAGAGAGGACAGAAGATAACGGACTGTCTGTCTGTCAGAACAAAACGAAGCCTGCCTACGTGACCTCATAGTTCCTTTCAGACGTATTCTCCTCTGCTGCCTGCTGTATTGTCCTCTACTGTTTGAAAAGGAAGTCAAACTGCAGAGACACTGAAGTGTATCAAATCCCTTTTCTCTACTCATTGATCAATACAACAAGAGGCTTTTATCAGAGCTCCTCTATACTTCATGCCGCTACGTCAACCACCGTTGAATCAAGTTATTATTGTGTTTCATCGGCGTGGCTTCCAAACATTACGGAGACTGGCTCATTCTGCTCAACAGCACTTCAATCCTCAGAGCAGTACCTGGATGAATATAAGCAATACCTCTTCATAAAGACTCTGTTCCCAAGGTAACATACTTGTTGAGTGATAAAAAAAGAGAAAAGAGGAGGAAGAGGAGGAAGAGGTGGATATGAGGTTGCAGGGGGATTGTAGGTAGAGGAGGTATAGGAGGTATAGGAGTGATATGAGGTAGAGGAGGAAGAGGAGGTAGAGGAGGTAGTGGAGGTAGGTTAGGTAGAGTAGGTAGAGGAGGTAGAGGAGGTAGAAGAGGGGGAGGAGGGAGAGGAGGTAGAGGTAGAGGAGGGATAGGAGGGATAGGAGGGATAGTAGGTAGAGGAGGGATAGGAGGTAGAGGAGGGATAGGAGGTAGAGGAGGGATAGGAGGTAGAGGTAGGGGAAGGATAGGAGGGAGAGGAGGGATAGAAGGGATATGAGATAGAGGAGGTAGAGAAGGGAGAGGAGGGATAGAAGGGATAGGAGATAGAGAGGAGGGAGAGGAGGTAGTGGAGGTAGAGGAGGTAGAGGAGGTAGAGGAGATAGAGGAGGTAGAGGTAGAGGAGGGATAGGAGAGATAGGAGGTAGGGGAGGTGGAGGAGGTAGAGGAGGTAGAGGAGGTAGGGGGAGGTAGAGGAGGTAGAGGAGGTAGAGGTAGAGGAGGGATAGGAGGTAGAGGAGGTAGAGGAAGTAGTGGAGGTAGAGGTGGTAGAGGTGGTAGAGGAGGTAGAGGAGGTAGAGGAGGTAGAGGTAGAGGAGGGATAGGAGGTAGAGAAGGAAGTGGAGGTAGAGGAGGTAGAGGAAGTAGTGGAGGTAGAGGAGGTAGAGGAGGTATAGGAGGGATAGGAGGTAGAGGAGGTAGAGGTAGAGGAGGGAGAGGAGGTAGAGGAAGTAGTGGAGGAGAGGAGGTAGAGGAGGGATAGGAGGTAGAGGAAGTAGTGGAGGTAGAGGAGGTAGAGGTGGGAGAGGAGGTAGAGGAGGAAGTGGAGGGATAGGAGGTAGAGGAGGTAGAGGAGGTAAGGGAGGGGGATAGGAGGAAGAGGATGTAGAGGAGGTAGAGGAGGAAGAGGATGTAGAGGATGTAGAGGAGGTAGAGGAGGTAGAGGAGGTAGAGGAGGAAGAGGATGTAGAGGATGTAGAGGAGGTAGAGGAGGTAGAGGAGGTAAGGGAGAGGGATAGGAGGAAGAGGAGGTAGAGGAGGTAGTGAAGGGATAGGAGGTAGAGGAGGTAGTGAAGGGATAGGAGGTAGTGGAGGTAGAGGAGGTAGAGGTAGAGGGATAGGAGGTAGAGGAGGGATAGGAGGTAGAGGAGGAAAGAGGAGGTAGAAGTAGAGGAGGGATAGGGGGATAGGAGGTAGTGGAGGAAGTGGAGGGATAGGAGGGATAGGAGGTAGAGGAGGTAGAAGTAGAGGAGGGATAGGAGGGATAAGGGGGATAGGAGGTAGAGGAGGTAGAGGAGGGATAGGAGGGATAGGAGGTAGAGGAGGGATAGGAGGGATATGAGGTAGAGGAGGTAGAGGAGTAGGAGGGATAGGATAGGAGGGATAGGAGGTACTGGAGGTAAGGGAGAGGGATAGGAGGAAGAGGAGGTAGAGGAGTTAGAGGAGGGATTGGAGGTAGAGGCACTAGAGGAGGTAGAGGAGGTACAGGAGATAGAGGAGGTAGGGGATGTAGAGGAGGTAGAGGAGGGATAGGAGGTAGAGGAGGTGGAAGAGGTAGAGGAGGTAGAGGAGGTACTGTAGGGGAGGTAGAGGAGGTAGGTGAGGTAGAGGAGGTAGAAGATGTAGGGGAGGTAGAGGTAGAGGAAGTAACGGTAGAGGAGGGTAGAAGAGTTAGAGAGAGGCAGAGGAGGTGGAGGTAGAGAGAGGCAGAGGAGGTGGAGGTGGAGAGAGGCAGAGGAGGTGGAGTTAGAGGAGGGAGAGTTGGAGGAGGTAGAGGAGGTCGAGGAGGTAGAGAGAGGCAGAGGAGGAGGTGGTAGAGGAGTTAGAGAGAGGTGGAGGAGGTGGAGGAGGTAGAGAGAGGCAGATGAGGTGGAGGTAGAGGAGGTAGTGGAAGAGGAGATAGAGGAGGTAGTGGAAGAGGAGGTAGAGGAGGTAGTGGAAGAGGAGGTAGAGGAGGTAGAGGTAGAGGAGGTAGTGGAAGAGGAGTTAGTGGAAGAGGAGATAGAGGAGGTAGTGGAAGAGGAGGTAGAGGAGGTAGAGAGAGGCAGAGGAGGTTGAGGTAGAGGAGTTAGTGGAAGAGGAGGTAGAGGCGGTGGAGGTAGAGGAGGCAGAGGATGTGGAGGTAGAGGAGGTAGTGGAAGAGGAGGTAGGGAGGTAACTTGACACCTAGTCTACACTATGTTAATATAAACCTAGTCTACACCATGTTAGGCTCCCAGAGCGGAGAATTACATTCCCAGCATACTAACTCCCTGTCAGAAACATGAACACTACTGTACTCTGGAAACATAATAACAGGACAGCCAAACCCTAACCCTAACCTAACACTACTGTACTCTGGAAACATAATAACAGGACAGCCAAACCCTAACCCTAACCTAACACTACTGTACTCTGGAAACATAATAACAGGACAGCCAAACCCTAACCCTAACCTAACACTACTGTACTCTGGAAACATAATAACAGGACAGCCAAACCCTAACCCTAACCTAACACTACTGTACTATGGAAACATAATAACAGGACAGTCAAACCCTAACCCTAACCTAACACTACTGTACTCTGGAAACATAATAATAGGACAGCCAAACCCTAACCCTAACCTAACACTACTGTACTCTGGAAACATAATAACAGGACAGCCAAACCCTAACCCTAACCTAACACTACTGTACTCTGGAAACATAATAACAGGACAGCCAAACCCTAACCCTAACCTAACACTACTGTACTCTGGAAACATAATAATAGGACAGCCAAACCCTAACCCTAACCTAACACTACTGTACTCTGGAAACATAATAACAGGACAGCCAAACCCTAACTCTAACCTAACACTACTGTACTCTGGAAACATAATAACAGGACAGCCAAACCCTAACCCTAACCTAACACTACTGTACTATGGAAACATAATAACAGGACAGCCAAACCCTAACCCTAACCCTAACACTACTGTACTCTGGAAACATAATAACAGGACAGCCAAACCCTAACCCTAACCTAACACTACTGTACTCTGGAAACATAATAACAGGACAGCCAAACCCTAACCCTAACCTAACACTACTGTACTATGGAAACATAATAACAGGACAGCCAAACCCTAACCCTAACCCTAACACTACTGTACTCTGGAAACATAATAACAGGACAGCCAAACCCTAACCCTAACCTAACACTACTGTACTATGGAAACATAATAACAGGACAGCCAAACCCTAACCCTAACCCTAACACTACTGTACTCTGGAAACATAATAACAGGACAGCCAAACCCTAACCCTAACCTAACACTACTGTACTCTGGAAACATAATAACAGGACAGCCAAACCCTAACCCTAACCTAACACTACTGTACTCTGGAAACATAATAACAGGACAGCCAAACCCTAACCCTAACCTAACACTACTGTACTCTGGAAACATAATAATAGGACAGCCAAACCCTAACCCTAACCCTAAACTAACACTACTGTACTATGGAAACATAATAACAGGACAGCCAAACCCTAACCTAACACTACTGTACTCTGGAAACATAATAACAGGACAGCCAAACCCTAACCCTAACCTAACACTACTGTACTATGGAAACATAATAACAGGACAGCCAAACCCTAACCCTAACCTAACACTACTGTACTATGGAAACATAATAACAGGACAGCCAAACCCTAACCCTAACCTAACACTACTGTACTATGGAAACATAATAACAGGACAGCCAAACCCTAACCCTAACCCTAAACTAACACTACTGTACTATGGAAACATAATAACAGGACAGCCAAACCCTAACCCTAACCTAACACTACTGTACTATGGAAACATAATAACAGGACAGCCAAACCCTAACCCTAACCCTAAACTAACACTACTGTACTATGGAAACATAATAACAGGACAGCCAAACCCTAACCCTAACCTTACACTACTGTACTATGGAAACATAATAACAGGACAGCCAAACCCTAACCCTAACCTTACACTACTGTACTATGGAAACATAATAATAGGACAGCCAAACCCTAACCCTAACCTAACACTACTGTACTATGCAAACATAATAACAGGACAGCCAAACCCTAACCCTAACCCTAAACTAACACTACTGTACTCTGGAAACATAATAACAGGATAGCCAAACCCTAACCCTAACCTAACACTACTGTACTATGGAAACATAATAACAGGACAGCCAAACCCTAACCCTAACCTAACACTACTGTACTATGGAAACATAATAACAGGACAGCCAAACCCTAACCCTAACCCTAAACTAACACTACTGTACTATGGAAACATAATAACAGGACAGCCAAACCCTAACCCTAACCTAACACTACTGTACTCTGGAAACATAATAACAGGACAGCCAAACCCTAACCCTAACCTAACACTACTGTACTATGGAAACATAATAACAGGACAGCCAAACCCTAACCCTAACCTAACACTACTGTACTCTGGAAACATAATAACAGGACAGCCAAACCCTAACCCTAACCTAACACTACTGTACTATGGAAACATAATAACAGGACAGCCAAACCCTAACCCTAACCTAACACTACTGTACTCTGGAAACATAATAACAGGACACCCTAACCCTAACCCTAACCTAACACTACTGTACTCTGGAAACATAATAACAGGACAGCCAAACCCTAACCCTAACCTAACACTACTGTACTATGGAAACATAATAACAGGACAGCCAAACCCTAACCCTAACCTAACACTACTGTACTATGGAAACATAATAACAGGACAGCCAAACCCTAACCCTAACCTAACACTACTGTACTATGGAAACATAATAACAGGACAGCCAAACCCTAACCCTAACCTAACACTACTGTACTATGGAAACATAATAACAGGACAGCCAAACCCTAACCCTAACCTAACACTACTGTACTCTGGAAACATAATAACAGGACAGCCAAACCCTAACCCTAACCTAACACTACTGTACTCTGGAAACATAATAACAGGACAGCCAAACCCTAACCCTAACCTAACACTACTGTACTATGGAAACATAATAACAGGACAGCCAAACCCTAACCCTAACCTAACACTAACTATGGAAACATAATAACAGGACAGCCAAACCCTAACCCTAACCTAACACTACTGTACTATGGAAACATAATAACAGGACAGCCAAACCCTAACCCTAACCTAACACTACTGTACTCTGGAAACATAATAACAGGACAGCCAAACCCTAACCCTAACCTAACACTACTGTACTCTGGAAACATAATAACAGGACAGCCAAACCCTAACCCTAACCTAACACTACTGTACTATGGAAACATAATAACAGGACAGCCAAACCCTAACCCTAACCTAACACTACTGTACTCTGGAAACATAATAACAGGACAGCCAAACCCTAACCCTAACCTAACACTACTGTACTCTGGAAACATAATAACAGGACAGCCAAACCCTAACCCTAACCCTAACCTAACACTACTGTACTATGGAAACATAATAACAGGACAGCCAAACCCTAACCCTAACCTAACACTACTGTACTCTGGAAACATAATAACAGGACAGCCAAACCCTAACCCTAACCTAACACTACTGTACTATGGAAACATAATAACAGGACAGCCAAACCCTAACCCTAACCTAACACTACTGTACTATGGAAACATAATAACAGGACAGCCAAACCCTAACCCTAACCTAACACTACTGTACTATGGAAACATAATAACAGGACAGCCAAACCCTAACCCTAACCTTACTGCCGAAGAAGAAGGGAACACATGAAAGAGATTAAAAAATAAATAGTTTTCATCCATTCCAGACAAATATTTTCAGAGCAGGAATTAGTAGATGCTGCTGCTGGTATCAAATGTATGTCTAAGGCACCGACTGCAGGTGCCTTCTACAGATAGCCTGTCTGAAACGGATAGGAGGAGCCTTCTACAGATAGCGTGTCTGAAACGGATTGGAGGAGCCTTCTACAGATAGCCTGTCTGAAACGGATCAGGAGGAGCCTTCTACAGATAGCGTGTCTGAAACGGATAGGAGGAGCCTTCTACAGATAGCGTGTCTGAAACGGATTGGAGGAGCCTTCTACAGATAGCGTTTCTGCCTGAAACGGATCTGAGGATTGGCCTTCTACAGATAGCGTGTCTGAAACGGATTGGAGGAGCCTTCTACAGATAGCGTGTCTGAAACGGATTGGAGGAGCCTTCTACAGATAGTTTCTGAAAGGGACAGGAGTTTAGAGCTTCTGTACAGTAATCTATGATCCTTTCTCTCTCTCTCCTCCCTGTCTCCCACTCTACTCTACTCTCTATTTCACTCTCTATTTCTCCCTCTCCCAACATCTCTCTCTCTCCCTCTCTCTCCTCCCTGTCTCGATCTCTACTCTACTCTCTATTTCTCTCTCTATTTCTCCCTCTCCCAACATCTCTCTCTGTCTCTCTCTCTCTCCTCCCTGTCTCCCTCTCTACTCTACTCTCTATTTCTCTCTCTATTTCTCCCTCTCCCAACATCTTTCTCTCTATTTCTCTCTCTCTCCTCCCTGTCTCCCTCTCGACTCTACTCGCTATTTCTCTCTCTATTTCTCCCTCTCCCAACATCTCTCTCTCTCTCTCTCTCTCTCTCACCAACCTCTCTCTCTGCTCTCTGTCTCTGTCACCCTCTCTCACCCCCTCTCACCCTCTCTCTCTCTCTCTCTCTCTCTCTCTCTCTCTCTCTCTCTCTCTCCTCTCACCCCCTCTCTCTGTCTCTCTGTCTCTGTCTCTCTGTCTCTCTCTCTCTCTCTCACCCCCTCTCTCACCTCTCTCTCCCTCTCTCTCTCTCTCTCTCTCTCTCTCTCCCTCTCTCTCTCTCTCTCTCTCTCACCCTCTCTCACCCCCTCTCTCTCTGTCTCTCTGTCTCTCTCTCTCTCTCTCTCTCTCTCTCTCACCCTCTCTCACCCCCTCTCTCTCTGTCTCTCTGTCTCTGTCTCTGTCTCTCTCCCTCTCTCTCTCTCTCTCTCTCTTTCTCTTTCTCTCTTTCTCTCTCTCGCTCCTACACAGACAGCCCCTCTTGTTCGTGATTGTTCATGCATGACAGCATGGCTGGATGGAAACGTATTGTTCAATAAATCAAATCTCATTCCTCTCTCTAGCAGGTCAGAACAGAACCGAGGTACCTGACTGGATGTCTACAAGCCTGTCTGTCCAGATACATGGACACCTTGTGCAATAATTTTGCCATTTCAAATATTCCTCCATAGAGTACCATACAGAACCATACAGTATCATACAGTATCATACAGTACCATAAAATACCATACATTACCATACCGTATCATACAGTATCATACAGTACCATACAGTATCATACCATACAGTACCATACAGTACCATACATTACCATACAGTATCATAGAGTACCATACATTACCATAAATTAGCTTACAGTGTCATACAATACCATACAGTATCATACAGTATCATACAGTACCATACAGTACCATACATTACCATACAGTACCATACAGTACCATACATTACCATACATTACCATACAGTACCATACAGTACCATACAATACCATACCATACAGTACCATACAGTACCATACAATACCATACCATACAGTATCATACAGTACCATACAGTATCATACAGTACCATACAGTACCATACCATACAGTATCATACAGTACCATACAGTACAGTATCATACAGTACCATACAGTACCATACAGTATCATACAGTATCATACAGTACCATACCATACAGTATCATACAGTACCATACCATACAGTATCATACAGTACTATACAGTACCATACCATACAGTATCATACAGTACCATACCATACAGTATCATACAGTATCATACAGTACCATACCATACAGTATCATACAGTACCATACAGTACCATACCATACAGTATCATACAGTACCATACCATACAGTATCATACAGTACCATACAGTATCATACAGTATCATACAGTACCATACAGTACCATACAGTACCATACAATATAGTACCATACAGTACCATATAGTACCATACAGTATCATACAGTACCATAGAGTATAGTACCATACAGTACCATACAGTACCATACCATACAGTACCATACAGTACCATACAGTATCATACCATACAGTACCATACAGTATCATACCATACAGTATCATACAGTACCATACAGTATCATACAGTACAGTACCATACAGTATAGTACCATACAGTATCATGCAGTACCATACAGTATAGTACCATACAGTACCATACAGTATCATACAGTACCATACCATACAGTACCATACAGTACCATACAGTACCATACAGTACCATACAGTACCATACAGTATAGTATCATACAGTACCATACAGTATCATACAGTACCATACCATACAGTACCATACAGTACCATACAGTACCATACAGTACCATACTTAAACATACAGTACCATACAGTACCATACAGTACCATACAATACCATACAGTACCATACAGTATAGTATCATACAGTATCATACAGTACATACAGTACATACCATACAGTACCATACAGTACCATACAGTATCATACAGTACCATACAGTACCATACAGTACCATACCATACAGTATCATACAGTATCATACAGTACCATACAGTACCATACAATACCATACTTTACCATACAGTACCATACGGTATCATACAGTACCATACCATACAGTATCATATAGTACCATACAGTACCATACTTTACCATACAGTACCATACTTTACCATACAGTACCATACAGTATCATACAGTACCATACCATACAGTACCATACAGTACCATACAATACCATACTTTACCATACAGTACCATACAGTATCATACAGTACAGTACCATACAGTATCATACAGTACCATACAGTACCATACAGTACCATACCATACAGTACCATACAGTACCATACCATACAGTATCATACAGTACCATACCATACAGTATCATACAGTACCATACCATACAGTATCATACAGTATCATACCATACAGTATCATACAGTATCATACCATACAGTATCATACAGTACCATACAGTACCATACAGTACCATACAGTACCATACCATACAGTATCATACAGTACCATACAGTACCATACAGTACCATACCATACAGTACCATACAGTACCATACCATACAGTACCATACAGTATCATACCATACAGTGTCATACCATACAGTACCATACAGTACCATACAGTACCATACATACAGTACCATACAGTACCATACAGTACCATACAGTACCAACCATACAGTATCATACAGTACCATACAGTATATACAGTATCATACAGTATAGTACCATACAGTACCATACAGTACCATACAGTACCATACATTACCGTACAGTACCATACAGTACCATACAGTACCATACAGTACCATACAATACCATACAGTACCATACAGTATCATACCATACAATACCATACATTACCATACATTACCATACAGTACCATACAGTATCATACTATACATTACATACAGATACCATACAGTACCATACATTACCATACAGTACCATACCATACAGTATCATACATTACCATACAGTACCATACAGTACCATACATACAGTACCATACAGTACCATACAGTATCATACAGTACCATACAGTATCATTAAGTACCATACAGTACCATACAGTACCATACAGTATAGTACCATACAATACCATACAGTACCATACAGTATCATACAGTACCATACAGTACCATACAGTACCATACCATACAGTATCATACAGTACCATACAGTACCATACAGTACCATACACTACCATACCATACAGTATCATACAGTACCATACCATACAGTACCATACAGTATCACACAGTATCATACAGTATAGTACCATACAGTATCATACAGTATCATACAGTACCATAGAGTATAGTACCATACAGTATCATACAGTACCATACAGTACCATACAGTATCATACAGTACCATACAGTACCATACAGTATCATACAGTACCATACAGTACCAAACCATACAGTACCATACCATACAGTATCATACCATACAGTACCATACAGTATCATACCATACAGTATCATACAGTATCATACAGTACCATACAGTATCATACCATACAGTATCATACAGTACCATACAGTATCATACAGTACCATACAGTACCATACAGTATCATACAGTATCATACAGTACCATACAGTACCATACAGTATCATACAGTACCATACAGTACCATACATACAATACCATACAGTATCATACAGTACCATACAGTACATACCATACAGTACCATACAATATCATACCATACAGTATCATACAGTACCATACAGTATCATACAGTACCATACAGTACCATACAGTATAGTACCATACAGTATCATACAGTACCATACAGTATAGTACCATACAGTACATACAGTACCATACAGTATCATACAGTACCATACCATACAGTACCATACAGTACCATACAGTACCATACAATACCATACAGTACCATACAGTATACAGTATCATACAGTACCATACAGTATCATACAGTACCATACCATACAGTACCATACAGTATAGTATCATACAGTACCATACAGTATAGTATACATACAGTACCATACAGTACCATACAGTATCATACAGTACCATACAGTACCATACAGTACCATACAGTACCATACAGTATAGTATCATACAGTACCATACAGTACCATACAGTACCATACAGTTTCATACAGTACCATACATACAGTATCATACAGTATCCAGTACCATACAGTACCATACAGTACCATACAGTACCATACAGTACCATACAGTATAGTATCATACAGTACCATACAGTATCATACAGTACCATACCATACAGTACCATACAGTACCATACAGTATAGTACCATACAGTACCATACTTTACCATACAGTACCATACAGTATCATACAGTACCATACCATACAGTATCATACAGTACCATACAGTACCATACATTACCATACATTACCATACAGTATCATACAGTACCATACCATACAGTACCATACAATACCATACAGTACCATACAGTACCATACAGTATCATACAGTACCATACATTACCATACAGTATCATACAGTATCATACCATACATTACCATACAGTACCATACAGTATCATACAATACCATACAGTATCATACAGTACCATACAGTACCATACAGTACCATACATACAGTACCATACAGTACCATACATTACGATACAGTATCATACAGTACCATACAATACCATACATTACCATACAGTATCATACAGTACCATACAATATCATACCATACAGTATCATACAGTACCATACAATACCAAACATTACCATACAGTACCATACAGTACCATACAGTACCAAACCATACAGTACCATACAGTACCATACCATACAGTATCATACAGTATCATACCATACAGTATCATACAGTACCATACAGTACCATACCATACAGTATCATACCATACAGTACCATACAGTATCATACAGTACCATACAGTACCATACAGTACCATACCATACAGTATCATACAGTACCATACAGTACCATACAGTATCATACAGTACCATACAGTACCATACAGTACCATACCATACAGTACCATACAGTACCATACAGTACCATACCATACAGTATCATACAGTACCATACAGTACCATACCATACAGTACCATACAGTACCATACAGTACCATACAGTATCATACCATACAGTATCATACAGTACCATACAGTACCATACAGTATCATACCATACATTACCATACAGTACCATACAGTACCATACAGTACCATACAGTACCATACCATACAGTACCATACAGTACCATACAGTACCATACAGTATCATACCATACAGTATCATACAGTACCATACCATACAGTACCATACAGTATCATACCATACAATACCATACAGTATCATACCATACAGTATCATACAGTATCATACAGTACCATACAGTACCATACAGTATCATACAGTACCATACAGTACCATACAGTATCATACAGTATCATACAGTACCATACAGTATCATACAGTACCATACAGTACCATACCATACAGTATCATACAGTACCATACCATACAGTATCATACAGTACCATACAGTATCATACAGTACCATACAGTACCATACAGTATCATACAGTACCATACAGTATCATACAGTACCATACAGTACCATACAGTACCATACAGTACCATACAGTATCATACAGTACCATACAATACAGTACCATACAGTATCATACAGTATCATACAGTATAGTACCATACAGTATCATACAGTATCATACAGTACCATACAGTATAGTACCATACAGTATCATACAGTACCATACAGTACCATACAGTATCATACAGTATCATACAGTACCATACAGTATCATACAGTACCATACAGTACCATACCATACAATACAGTACCATACAGTATCATACAGTACCATACAGTACCATACCATACAGTACCATACCATACAGTATCATACAGTATCATACAGTACCATACAGTATCATACAGTACCATACAGTACCATACAGTATCATACAGTATCATACAGTACCATACAGTACCATACAGTATCATACAGTACCATACAGTACCATACAGTATCATACAGTATCATACCATACAGTATAGTACCATACAGTATCATACAGTACCATACAGTATCATACAGTACCATACAGTACCATACATTACCATACCATACAGTATCATACAGTACCATACAGTACCATACAGTACCATACCATACAGTACCATACAGTACCATACAGTATCATACAGTACCATACAGTATCATACCATACAGTATCATACAGTACCATACAGTATCATACAGTACCATACAGTACCATACAGTATAGTACCATACAGTACCATACAGTACCATACAGTATCATACAGTACCATACCATACAGTACCATACAGTACCATACAGTATAGTACCATACAGTACCATACAGTATCATACAGTACCATACAGTACCATACAGTATCATACAGTACCATACCATACAGTACCATACAGTACCATACATATAGTATCATACAGTACCATACAGTACCATACAGTACCATACAGTTTCATACAGTACCATACCATACAGTACCATACATTACCGTACAGTACCATACAGTACCATACAATACCATACAGTACCATACAGTACCATACAATACCATACAGTACCATACCATACAGTACCATACAGTACCATACAGTACCATACTTTACCATACAGTACCATACAGTATCATACAGTACCATACCATACAGTATCATACAGTACCATACAGTACCATACAATACCATACTTTACCATACAGTACCATACAGTATCATACAGTACCATACCATACAGTATCATACAGTATCATACCATACAGTATCATACAGTACCATACAGTATCATACAGTACCATACAGTATCATATAGTACCATACAGTACCATACAGTACCATACAGTATAGTACCATACAGTACCATGCAGTACCATACAGTATCATACAGTACCATACAGTACCATACATTACCATACCATACAGTACCATACAGTACCATACAGTACCATACAGTACCATACCATACAGTACCATACAGTACCATACCATACAGTATCATACAGTACCATACCATACAGTACCATACAGTATCATACAGTATCATACAGTATAGTACCATACAGTATCATACAGTACCATACAGTACCATACAGTACCGTATAGTACCATACAGTATCATACAGTACCATACAGTACCATACAGTACCATACAGTACCATACCATACAGTATCATACAGTACCATACAGTACCATACAGTATCATATAGTACCATACAGTACCATACAGTACCATACCATACAGTACCATACAGTACCATACAGTACCATACCATACAGTATCATACAGTACCATACAGTACCATACCATACAGTACCATACATACAGTACCATACAGTACCATAGAGTATAGTACCATACAGTATCATACAGTATCATACAGTACCATACAGTATAGTACCATACAATACCATACAGTACCATACAGTATCATACAGTACCATACAGTACCATACAGTACCATACCATACAGTATCATACAGTACCATACAGTACCATACAGTACCATACCATACAGTATCATACAGTACCATACCATACAGTACCATACAGTATCACACAGTATCATACAGTATAGTACCATACAGTATCATACAGTATCATACAGTACCATAGAGTATAGTACCATACAGTATCATACAGTACCATACAGTACCATAGAGTATCATACAGTATCAAACAGTACCATACAGTATCATACAGTACCATACCATACAGTACCATACCATACAGTATCATACAGTACCATACCATACAGTACCATACAGTACCATACAGTATCATACAGTACCATACAGTATCATACAGTATCATACAGTACCATACAGTATCATACAGTATCATACAGTACCATACAGTATCATACAGTATCATACAGTACCATACAGTATCATACAGTACCATACAGTACCATGCAGTATCATACAGTATCATACAGTACCATACAGTACCATACAGTATCATACAGTACCATACAGTACCATACAGTACCATACATTATCATACCATACAGTATAGTACCATACAGTATCATGCAGTACCATACAGTATCATACAGTACCATACAGTACCATACAGTACCATACCATACAGTACCATACAGTACCATACAGTATAGTACCATACAGTACCATACAGTATAGTACCATACAGTACCATACAGTACCATACAGTATCATACCATACAGTACCATACAGTACCATAGAGTATAGTACCATACAGTACCATACAGTACCATACAGTACCATACAGTATAGTACCATACAGTATCATAGAGTATAGTACCATACAGTACCATACAGTACCATACAGTACCATACAGTATAGTACCATACAGTATCATGGAGTACCATACAGTATAGTACCATACAGTACCATTCAGTATCATACCATACAGTACCATACAGTACCATACAGTACCATACCATACAGTACCATACAGTACCATACAGTACCATAGAGTATCATATAGTACCATATCATACAGTACCATACAGTATCATTCAGTATCATACCATACAGTACCATACAGTACCATACAGTATCATTCAGTATCATACCATACAGTACCATACAGTACCATACAGTATCATATAGTACCATACCATACAGTACCATACAGTATAATACAGTACCATACCATACAGTATCATATAGTACCATACAGTACCATACAGTACAGTACCATACAGTATAATACAGTATCATACCATACAGTATCATATAGTACCATACCATACAGTACCATACAGTACCATAGAGTATAGTACCATACAGTACCATACAGTACCATACAGTACCATACAGTATAGTACCATACAGTATCATGCAGTACCATACAGTATAGTACCATACAGTACCATTCAGTATCATACCATACAGTACCATACAGTACAGTATCATATAGTACCATACCATACAGTATCATACAGTACCATACCATACAGTACCATACAGTACAGTACCATACAGTATAATACAGTATCATACCATACAGTATCATATAGTACCATACCATACAGTACCATACAGTACCATACAGTATCATATAGTACCATACCATACAGTACCATACAGTACAGTACCATACAGTACCATACAGTACCATGCAGTACCACCAGACTTGTTCCACGTTGAAAGTCACTAAACATTTCAGTAAGGCCATTCTACTGCCAATGTTTGTCTATGGAGATTACATGGCTGTGTTCTGTCATCTGTCAGTAACGGGTGTGGCTGAAATATCCGAATCCACTAATTTGAAGGTGTGTCCTCATACTATGTTATGTACACTGCATAGTGTATGTAGATTTCTTTGTTAGGTCGAATACTATATTTCCCTTGATGCTGAAAGTACCCCACTCTCC
The DNA here is from genome assembly GCF_018296145.1 of Oncorhynchus tshawytscha. Taxonomy (NCBI): domain Eukaryota; kingdom Metazoa; phylum Chordata; class Actinopteri; order Salmoniformes; family Salmonidae; genus Oncorhynchus; species Oncorhynchus tshawytscha. Next base: position 73,442 of record NW_024608992.1, on the reverse strand, counting down.
CCTAGGCACTCAGAGTACCTCACTCTCCCCTAGGCAATCAACATACCCCACTCTCTAGGCAATCAACATACCCCACTCTCCCCTAGGCAATCAGAGTACCCCACTCTCCCCTAGGCACTCAGAGTAGCCCACTCTCCCCTAGGCAATCAACATACCCCACTCTCCCCTAGGCACTCAGAGTAGCCCACTCTCCCCTAGGCAATCAACATACCCCACTCTCCCCTAGGCAATCAGAGTAGCCCACTCTCCCTAGGCAATCAACATACCCCACTCTCCCCTAGGCAATCAGAGTACCCCAATCTCCTCTAGGCAATCAACGTACCCCACTCTCCTCTAGGCAATCAACGTACCCCACTCTCCTCTAGGCAATCAACATATCCCACTCTCCCCTAGGCAATCAACATACCCCAATCTCCTCTAGGCAATCAACATACCCCACTCTCCTCTAGGCAATCAGAGTACCCCACTCTCCCCTAGGCAATCAACATACCCCACTCTCCCTAGGCAATCAGAGTAGCCCACTCTCCCCTAGGCAATCAACATACCCCACTCTCCCCTAGGCAATCAGAGTACCCCAATCTCCTCTAGGCAATCAACGTACCCCACTCTCCTCTAGGCAATCAACGTACCCCACTCTCCTCTAGGCAATCAACATATCCCACTCTCCCCTAGGCAATCAACATATCCCACTCTCCCCTAGGCAATCAGAGTACCCCACTCTCCTCTAGGCAATCAGAATCAACATACCCCACTCTCCTCTAGGCAATCAGAGTATCCCACTCTCCCCTAGGCAATCAACATACCCCACTCTCCTCTAGGCAATCAACATACCCCACTCTCCTCTAGGCAATCAACGTACCCCACTCTCCTCTAGGCAATCAGAGTACCCCACTCTCCACTAGGCAATCAACGTACCCCCACTCTCCTCTAGGCAATCAACAT
>NW_024608992.1:42500-65000 GCF_018296145.1 Oncorhynchus tshawytscha | reverse complement strand
ACTATATACCATAGATATATACTATATAGAGTAGTAGACTATATACCATAGATACATTCTTTATAGAGTAGTATACTATATACTATATAGAGTAGTAGACTATATACTATATAGAGTAGTAGACTATATACCATAGATATATACTATATAGAGTAGTAGACTATATACTATACAGAGTAGTAGACTATATACTATATAGAGTAGTAGACTATATACTATACAGAGTAGTAGACTATATACTATATAGAGTAGTAGACTATATACTATACAGAGTAGTAGACTATATACTATACAGAGTAATAGACTATATACTATATTGAGTAGTAGACTATACCACAGCTATATACTATATAGAGTAGTAGACTATATACCACAGCTATACTCTATGTAGAGCAGTAGACTATATACCACAGCAATATACTATGTAGAGTAGTAGACTATATACCACAGAAATATACTATATAGAGTAGTAGACTATATACCACAGCTATATACTATATAGAGTAGTAGACTATATACCACAGCTATACTCTATGTAGAGCAGTAGACTATATACCACAGCTATATACTATGTAGAGTAGTAGACTATATACCACAGCTATATACTATATAGAGTAGTAGACTATATACCAACAGAAATATACTATATAGAGTAGTAGACTATATACCACAGCTATATACTATATAGAGTAGTAGACTATATACCACAGATATATACTATGTAGAGTAGTAGACTATATACTAAATAGAGTAGTAGACTATATACCACGGCTATATACTATATAGAGTAGTAGACTATATACCACAGATATATATACTATGTAGAGAGTAGACTATACCACAGCTATATACTATATAGAGTAGTAGACTATATACCAACAGAAATATACTATATAGAGTAGTAGACTATATACTTTAAAGAGTAGTAGACTATATACCACAGATATATACTATGTAGAGTAGTAGACTATATACCACAGATATATACTATGTAGAGTAATAGACTATACCACAGCTATATACTATATAGAGTAGTAGACTATATACCATAGATATATACTATGCAGAGTAGTAGACTATATACCACAGCTATATACTATATAGAGTAGTAGACTATATACCATATATATATACTATATAGAGTAGTAGACTATATACCATAGATATATACTATATAGAGTAGTCGACTATATACCATAGATATATACTATATAGAGTAGTAGACTATATACCATATATATATACTTTATAGAGTAGTAGACTATCACAGCTATATACTATATAGAGTAGTAGACTATATACTCTATATACTATATAGAGTAGTAGACTATATACCATAGATATATACTATATAGAGTAGTAGACTATATACCACAGCTATATACTATATAGAGTAGTAGACTATATACCAAAGATATATACTTTATAGAGTAGTAGACTATATACCATAGATACATTCTTTATAGAGTAGTATACTATATACTATATAGAGTAGTAGACTATATACTATATAGAGTAGTAGACTATATACTATATAGAGTAGTAGACTATATACCATAGATATATACTATATAGAGTAGTAGACTATATACCATAGATATATACTATATAGAGTAGTAGACTATATACCATAGATACATTCTTTATAGAGTAGTATACTATATACTATATAGAGTAGTAGACTATATACTATATAGAGTAGTAGACTATATACCATAGATATATACTATATAGAGTAGTAGACTATATACTATACAGAGTAGTAGACTATATACTATATAGAGTAGTAGACTATATACTATACAGAGTAGTAGACTATATACTATATAGAGTAGTAGACTATATACTATACAGAGTAGTAGACTATATACTATACAGAGTAATAGACTATATACTATATTGAGTAGTAGACTATACCACAGCTATATACTATATAGAGTAGTAGACTATATACCACAGCTATACTCTATGTAGAGCAGTAGACTATATACCACAGCAATATACTATGTAGAGTAGTAGACTATATACCACAGAAATATACTATATAGAGTAGTAGACTATATACCACAGCTATATACTATATAGAGTAGTAGACTATATACCACAGCTATACTCTATGTAGAGCAGTAGACTATATACCACAGCTATATACTATGTAGAGTAGTAGACTATATACCACAGCTATATACTATATAGAGTAGTAGACTATATACCAACAGAAATATACTATATAGAGTAGTAGACTATATACCACAGCTATATACTATATAGAGTAGTAGACTATATACCACAGATATATACTATGTAGAGTAGTAGACTATATACTAAATAGAGTAGTAGACTATATACCACGGCTATATACTATATAGAGTAGTAGACTATATACCACAGATATATATATACTATGTAGAGTAGTAGACTATACCACAGCTATATACTATATAGAGTAGTAGACTATATACCAACAGAAATATACTATATAGAGTAGTAGACTATATACTTTAAAGAGTAGTAGACTATATACCACAGATATATACTATGTAGAGTAGTAGACTATATACCACAGATATATACTATGTAGAGTAATAGACTATACCACAGCTATATACTATATAGAGTAGTAGACTATATACCATAGATATATACTATGCAGAGTAGTAGACTATATACCACAGCTATATACTATATAGAGTAGTAGACTATATACCATATATATATACTATATAGAGTAGTAGACTATATACCATAGATATATACTATATAGAGTAGTCGACTATATACCATAGATATATACTATATAGAGTAGTAGACTATATACCATATATATATACTTTATAGAGTAGTAGACTATCACAGCTATATACTATATAGAGTAGTAGACTATATACTCTATATACTATATAGAGTAGTAGACTATATACCATAGATATATACTATATAGAGTAGTAGACTATATACCACAGCTATATACTATATAGAGTAGTAGACTATATACCAAAGATATATACTTTATAGAGTAGTAGACTATATACCATAGATACATTCTTTATAGAGTAGTATACTATATACTATATAGAGTAGTAGACTATATACTATATAGAGTAGTAGACTATATACCATAGATATATACTATATAGAGTAGTAGACTATATACCATATATATATACTTTATAGAGTAGTAGACTATATACTATATAGAGTAGTAGACTATATACCATAGATATATACTATGTAGAGTAGTAGACTATATACCATATATATATACTATATAGAGTAGTAGACTATATACTATATAGAGTAGTAGACTATATACCATAGATATATACTATATAGAGTAGTAGACTATATACCATAGATATATACTATATAGAGTAGTAGACTATATACCATAGATACATTCTTTATAGAGTAGTATACTATATACTATATAGAGTAGTAGACTATATACTATATAGAGCAGTAGACTATATACCACAGCTATATACTATGTAGAGTAGTAGACTATATACTATATAGAGTAGTAGACTATATACTATATAGAGTAGTAGACTATATACTATATAGAGTAGTAGACTATATACTATATAGAGTAGTAGACTATATACTATATAGAGTAGTAGACTATATACTATATAGAGTAGTAGACTATATACTATACAGAGTAGTAGACTATATACTATACAGAGTAGTAGACTATACCACAGCTATATACTATGTAGAGCAGTAGACTATATACCACAGCTATATACTATGTAGAGTAGTAGACTATATACTATATAGAGTAGTAGACTATATACTATATAGAGTAGTAGACTATATACTATATAGAGTAGTAGACTATATACCACAGCTATACTCTATGTAGAGCAGTAGACTATATACCACAGCTATATACTATGTAGAGTAGTAGACTATATACCACAGCTATATACTATATAGAGTAGTAGACTATATACCAACAGAAATATACTATATAGAGTAGTAGACTATATACCACAGCTATATACTATATAGAGTAGTAGACTATATACCACAGATATATACTATGTAGAGTAGTAGACTATATACTAAATAGAGTAGTAGACTATATACCACGGCTATATACTATATAGAGTAGTAGACTATATACCACAGATATATATACTATGTAGAGTAGTAGACTATACCACAGCTATATACTATATAGAGTAGTAGACTATATACCAACAGAAATACTATATAGAGTAGTAGACTATATACTTTAAAGAGTAGTAGACTATATACCACAGATATATACTATGTAGAGTAGTAGACTATATACCACAGATATATACTATGTAGAGTAGTAGACTATACCACAGCTATATACTATATAGAGTAGTAGACTATATACCATAGATATATACTATGCAGAGTAGTAGACTATATACCACAGCTATATACTATATAGAGTAGTAGACTATATACCATATATATATATACTATATAGAGTAGTAGACTATATACCATAGATATATACTATATAGAGTAGTCGACTATATACCATAGATATATACTATATAGAGTAGTAGACTATATACCATATATATATACTTTATAGAGTAGTAGACTATCACAGCTATATACTATATAGAGTAGTAGACTATATACTCTATATACTATATAGAGTAGTAGACTATATACCATAGATATATACTATATAGAGTAGTAGACTATATACCACAGCTATATACTATATAGAGTAGTAGACTATATACCAAAGATATATACTTTATAGAGTAGTAGACTATATACCATAGATACATTCTTTATAGAGTAGTATACTATATACTATATAGAGTAGTAGACTATATACTATATAGAGTAGTAGACTATATACCATAGATATATACTATATAGAGTAGTAGACTATATACCATAGATATATACTATATAGAGTAGTAGACTATATACCATAGATACATTCTTTATAGAGTAGTATACTATATACTATATAGAGTAGTAGACTATATACTATATAGAGTAGTAGACTATATACCATAGATATATACTATATAGAGTAGTAGACTATATACTATACAGAGTAGTAGACTATATACTATACAGAGTAGTAGACTATATACTATATAGAGTAGTAGACTATATACTATACAGAGTAGTAGACTATATACTATATAGAGTAGTAGACTATATACTATATAGAGTAGTAGACTATATACTATATAGAGTAGTAGACTATATACTATACAGAGTAGTAGACTATATACTATATAGAGTAGTAGACTATATACTATATAGAGTAGTAGACTATATACTATATAGAGTAGTAGACTATATACTATACAGAGTAGTAGACTATATACCACAGCTATACTCTATGTAGAGCAGTAGACTATATACCACAGCTATATACTATGTAGAGTAGTAGACTATATACCACAGCTATATACTATATAGAGTAGTAGACTATATACCAACAGAAATATACTATATAGAGTAGTAGACTATATACCACAGCTATATACTATATAGAGTAGTAGACTATATACCACAGCTATACTCTATGTAGAGCAGTAGACTATATACTAAATAGAGTAGTAGACTATATACCACGGCTATATACTATATAGAGTAGTAGACTATATACCACAGATATATACTATGTAGAGTAGTAGACTATACCACAGCTATATACTATATAGAGTAGTAGACTATATACCAACAGAAATATACTATATAGAGTAGTAGACTATATACTTTAAAGAGTAGTAGACTATATACCACAGATATATACTATGTAGAGTAGTAGACTATATACCACGGCTATATACTATATAGAGTAGTAGACTATATACCACAGATATATACTATGTAGAGTAGTAGACTATACCAACAGAAATATACTATATAGAGTAGTAGACTATATACTTTAAAGAGTAGTAGACTATATACCACAGATATATACTATGTAGAGTAGTAGACTATATACCGCAGATATATACTATGTAGAGTAGTAGACTATACCACAGCTATATACTATATAGAGTAGTAGACTATATACCATAGATATATACTATGCAGAGTAGTAGACTATATACCACAGCTATATACTATATAGAGTAGTAGACTATATACCATAGATATATACTATATAGAGTAGTAGACTATATACCATAGATATATACTATATAGAGTAGTCGACTATATACCATAGATATATACTATATAGAGTAGTAGACTATATACCATATATATATATACTTTATAGAGTAGTAGACTATCACAGCTATATACTATATAGAGTAGTAGACTATATACTCTATATACTATATAGAGTAGTAGACTATATACCATAGATATATACTATATAGAGTAGTAGACTATATACCACAGCTATATACTATATAGAGTAGTAGACTATATACCATAGATATATACTTTATAGAGTAGTAGACTATATACCATAGATACATTCTTTATAGAGTAGTATACTATATACTATATAGAGTAGTAGACTATATACTATATAGAGTAGTAGACTATATACCATAGATATATACTATATAGAGTAGTAGACTATATACCATAGATATATACTATATAGAGTAGTAGACTATATACCATAGATACATTCTTTATAGAGTAGTATACTATATACTATATAGAGTAGTAGACTATATACTATATAGAGTAGTAGACTATATACCATAGATATATACTATATAGAGTAGTAGACTATATACTATACAGAGTAGTAGACTATATACTATATAGAGTAGTAGACTACATACTATACAGAGTAGTAGACTATATACTATATAGAGTAGTAGACTATAACTATACAGAGTAGTAGACTATATACTATACAGAGTAATAGACTATATACTATATTGAGTAGTAGACTATACCACAGCTATATACTATATAGAGTAGTAGACTATATACCACAGCTATACTCTATGTAGAGCAGTAGACTATATACCACAGCTATATACTATGTAGAGTAGTAGACTATATACCACAGAAATATACTATATAGAGTAGTAGACTATATACCACAGCTATATACTATATAGAGTAGTAGACTATATACCACAGCTATACTCTATGTAGAGCAGTAGACTATATACCACAGCTATATACTATGTAGAGTAGTAGACTATATACCACAGCTATATACTATATAGAGTAGTAGACTATATACCAACAGAAATATACTATATAGAGTAGTAGACTATATACCACAGCTATATACTATATAGAGTAGTAGACTATATACCACAGATATATACTATGTAGAGTAGTAGACTATATACTAAATAGAGTAGTAGACTATATACCACGGCTATATACTATATAGAGTAGTAGACTATATACCACAGATATATATACTATGTAGAGTAGTAGACTATACCACAGCTATATACTATATAGAGTAGTAGACTATATACCAACAGAAATATACTATATAGAGTAGTAGACTATATACTTTAAAGAGTAGTAGACTATATACCACAGATATATACTATGTAGAGTAGTAGACTATATACCATAGATATATACTATGCAGAGTAGTAGACTATATACCACAGCTATATACTATATAGAGTAGTAGACTATATACCATAGATATATACTATATAGAGTAGTAGACTATATACCATAGATATATACTATATAGAGTAGTTGACTATATACCATAGATATATACTATATAGAGTAGTAGACTATATACCATATATATATACTTTATAGAGTAGTAGACTATCACAGCTATATACTATATAGAGTAGTAGACTATATACTCTATATACTATATAGAGTAGTAGACTATACCATAGATATATACTATATAGAGTAGTAGACTATATACCACAGCTATATACTATATAGAGTAGTAGACTATATACCAAAGATATATACTTTATAGAGTAGTAGACTATATACCATAGATACATTCTTTATAGAGTAGTATACTATATACTATATAGAGTAGTAGACTATATACTATATAGAGTAGTAGACTATATACCATAGATATATACTATATAGAGTAATAGACTATATACCATAGATATATACTATATAGAGTAGTAGACTATATACTATATAGAGTAGTCGACTATATACCATAGATATATACTATGTAGAGTAGTAGACTATATACCATAGATACATTCTTTATAGAGTAGTATACTATATACTATATAGAGTAGTAGACTATATACTATATAGAGTAGTAGACTATATACCATAGATATATACTATATAGAGCAGTAGACTATATACCATAGATATATACTATATAGAGTAGTAGACTATATACCATAGATATATACTATATTGAGTAATAGACTGAGTATCGCCTCTGTTTCACTATTGTTTCTTCAGTTTAATTCCAGGCTACGATTTGATAGCCAATAGGCATCTTGTGTAGACCCGCCCTGGTTGATATTGACCTGTGATTGGAGCAGACTGACTGGTCTCCATTCTTCTCCGACCAATAGGAGAGGTACAGTTGTCCCGTAGTGTTTCAGCTTGGCGGTAGACCTCTGCTGATTGGTTGTAGTAAGTGGTCTCCCTGTGGATGAGAGAAAACACTTTAAAAGAAGTAATGAGGCTTGGCTGACGTACTCACCCAATCCCATTGACATTGAGCGTCTGTAGAGATTCAGCTCAGTCAACAAAGAAGCTTACAGAAACAACAAGATAGTGCTCAAAGAAGCTTACAGAAACAACAAGATAGTGCTCACTTCAATGAGGAAAGACATCCACTTGGATGACAGTGGATATACTCATCCCCATTCAAATTTACAGGGAGTGTATCAGTCTGGGGAAACTGACGTTGGTTTAACATAGACGGCAGCCTCGTTCTTCACTGAGCTGTTTTCCTGCAGGCACTTGTAAAGCGGATCTGTCATCCCATCCCCATTATGAAGACCTGGGGGGGGGGATACCATTGTAACAGTTAAACTGTACGTGGTAGAACAGGGTTTGACATGGTACTTAACCCTGCAATACAGGATGTCACGATTACATATAATTACTGTAGTCCTATCTGACAGACAGACCGTGCAAATAGCACCTTGTGTTGCAGCTGACAAGATAATGAAATCGTAAAAATGGCAGACATCAAAAAAACAAACCTCAGAGTTCTTTCAAGACATCTGTTTTTGTACTTTTATATAGACTGTCAGTTAACACAAAGAGCCTGACGCACGCACGTACGCACACGCACACACACACACACACACACACACACACACACACACACACTCGCACACACATCACTAATCACTAGTAGCATTTAGACATCAAGGGATGAGAAGAAATGTCAGTCTCCCTGGAAACCAGAACCATCCCATCAACAAAAGCTGATGTTCATTTGAATAATTATGTTGGGGGGGTTCTAAGCATTCTGAGCCTGAGTATTCCAAGCTTGGATTGCTTCCTTGTATCTCGTGGGGTTTAGGACATATATTTTGTCAGTCTATTCCTTGTGTCTCTTGGAGTTTAGGCCATAGATTTGGGCAGTCTAAGCTTGGATTGCTTCCTTGTGTCTCTTGGGGTTTGGGCCATAGGTTTGGGCCCTCTGAGCTTGGATTGGCCCCTTGTGTATCTTGGGGTTTAGGCCATAGGTTTGAGGCCTCTGAGCTTGGATTGGCTCCTTGTATCTCGTGGGGTTTAGGCCATAGGTTTGGGCTATAGTTTTGGGCCATAGGTTTGGGACATAGGTTTGGGCCCTCTAAGCTTGGATTGGCTACTTGTGTCTCTTGGGGTTTAGGCCATAGGTTTGGGCCCTCTGAGCTTGGATTGGTCTTTGTATCTCTTGGGGTTTGGGCCATAGGTTTGGGCCATAGGTTTGGGCCATAGGTTTGGGCCCTCTGAGCTTGGATTGCTAGTGATCTCTGTGATAACCACATGGAGGAGTTGGGGGATCTGAGCTTTTCGAAGATTTGGTTATTCTCCTTCTGTGTGGTCTGCTTATCTACTTTCAGTCTCTGAGGAGTGTTCTGTTCTGTCTGTATGAGTTAAGTGAGACCTAATGGTCCCTGTCCTAAGAGCTCTGGGGCTTCAGTCGATTATGGCTGGCCACATTTTCCCCCAAAATCCAATACCGGCCAGGCACTGTGTATCGCCTGAGGAGCTGGAGGAGGGTGAGATGAAACAGAAGGGCAGCTATACGGAGTGTTTTGCCACTCAGGACTGTGACCGAGACAGCAATCTGCCTCTACAACTCCATCATGACCTCACACACAGACACACTAGCTCCAGAATCCAATAGCAGGGTACTTAAAGACCGTGCTAACAGGATCTCTACTAATACAATAGCAGGGTACTTAAAGACCATGCTAACTTGATCTCTACTAATCCAATAGCAGGGTACTTAAAGACCATGCTAACAGGATCTCTACTAATCCAATAGCAGGGTACTTAAAGACCATGCTAACAGGATCTCTACTAATCCAATAGCAGGGTACTTAAAGACCATGCTAACAGGATCTCTACTAATCCAATAGCAGGGTACTTAAAGACCATGCTAACAGGATCTCTACGACAGTAATCAGCTCTCCTCAGACTAGTGGGGAAATCGAAACCCAGGATGGTGTCTAAAATGATACCCTATAGGCCCTGGTCCAAAGTTGTGCACTATATAGGGAATGGGGTGCCGATCCAAGATGGCGTAGCAGTGAAGACGTGTTTTGTTCGTGTCTCGTGTATTTTTCGTATTTATATTTCAACTTTATTTTCAATCTCCTTTCGATTTTTAATTTGATTATACCTTCCGGTAATCTGCCTCACGCAATGTGATACGGTATCGCTATTTTTTTATTTTTTATTAAACTTTAGAACACATTCTAGAACCTCCAGAAGCTAACCAGCTAATTAGCTACAAGCTATTCATTAGTCATTGTTAGCCACTGCTAGTGGCTGTTACCTTCTGCACAAATACCAGCCCTGTTTTTAGCCTGGATAATACTCGCCAGTCTACCAGTATCGGACTCTCTCTCCATAACAATGCCGGATTCCTGCCGTAATCCCTGGACCACTACTTCTGATCTTCACGGCTAGCTTGCAGCTATCTAGCTCACAGCTTGCAGCTAGCTAGCTCACAGCTTGCAGCTAGGTAGCTCACCGTGGCATCCAGTATTGAAGCTATCTCTGAGGCCTACCTCCCGGCCTACTCAGCTGTTCCCCCAAACCCCACTCATACATGTCTAGAACCCAATACTCCACCGGATCCTTGCTGTAAACTCTGGACCTTGGACCTTGGTTCACCACTGCTACCGATTGGCTATAGTGGCTAACGCCACTGCCACGAAGCTAGCACCAGTTAGCCGTGAGCCAGGCGCATCTCCCGGCTAGCAAACTAAATTCTACAATACCTCCTTTGCCATCTGGCTTGGATTCTCTGTCGACACGGCGCACCGCTGCACCACCACGACTGGTCTGCCGACGAATACTCCATCCGCTGTGCCTTCATCCGGCCTCCGTCGGAGGGCTACTAACTTTAAACGCTGTGTAGCCCGAGGGCTAGCGTAGTGGCGGCTCCCCTGTTCCATCTACTGCTGCCCTCTGGACACTATGATCACTTGGCCACATAGCTGATGCCTGCTGGACTGTCTATTAATCCCTCTTTGCCTAGTCATTGCCATTTTACCTGCTGTTGTTGTGTTAGCTGATTAGCTGTTGTTGTCTCACATGTTGTTTTAGCTAGCTCTCCCAATCAACACCTGCGATTACTGCCAACCCTGATGTCCTTGCCGTGTCTGAATCCTGGCTTAGGAAGGCCACCAAAAATTCGGAGATTTCCATATCCAACTATAACATTCTCCATCAAGATAGAACTGCAAAAGGGGGCGGAGTTGCAGTCTACTGCAGAGATAGCCTGCAAAGTAATGTCATACTTTCCAGGTCCATACCCAAACAGTTCGAACTACTAATTTTAAAAATTACTCTCTCCAGAAATAAGTCTCTCACTGTTGCCGCATGCTACCGACCCCCAGCTCCCAGCTGTGCCCTGGACACCATTTGTGAATTGATCGCCCCCATCTAGATTCAGAGTTTGTTCTGTTAGGTGACCTAAACTGGGATATGCTTAACACCCCGGCAGTCCTACAATCTAAGCTAGATGCCCTCAATCTCACACAAATCATCAAGGAACCCACCAGGTACAACCCTAAATCTGTAAACAATGGCACCCTCATAGACGTTATTCTGACCAACTGGCCCTCCAAATACAACTCCGCTGTCTTCAATCAGGATCTCAGTGATCACTGCCTCATTGCCTGTATCCGCTACAGGGCCGCAGTCAAACGACCACCCCTCATCACTGTCAAACGCTCCCTAAAACTCCCTAAGGCCTTTCTAAGCGGCCTGGCCCGGGTATCCTGGAAGGATATCAAATCAAATCAAATCAAATCAAATCAAATCAAATTTTATTTGTCACATACACATGGTTAGCAGATGTTAATGCGAGTGTAGCGAAATGCTTGTGCTTCTAGTTCCGACAATGCAGTAATAACGAGCAAGTAATCTAACTAACAATTCCAAAAAAACTACTGTCTTATACACAGTGTAAGGGGATAAAGAATATGTACATAAGGATATATGAATGAGTGATGGTACAGAGCAGCATAGGCAAGATACAGTAGATGATATCGAGTACAGTATATACATATGAGATAAGTATGTAAACCAAGTGGCATAGTTAAAGTGGCTAGTGATACATGTATTACATAAGGATGCAGTCGATGATATAGAGTACAGTATCAACGTATGCATATGAGATGAACAATGTAGGGTAAGTAACATTATATAAGGTAGCATTGTTTAAAGTGGCTAGTGATATATTTACATCATTTCCCATCAATTCCCATGATTAAAGTGGCTGGAGTAGAGTCAGTGTCATTGACAGTGTGTTGGCAGTAGCCACTCAATGTTAGTGGTGGCTGTTTAACAGTCTGATGGCCTTGAGATAGAAGCTGTTTTTCAGTCTCTCGGTCCCAGCTTTGATGCACCTGTACTGACCTCGCCTTCTGGATGACAGCGGGGTGAACAGGCAGTGGCTCGGGTGGTTGATGTCCTTGATGATCTTTATGGCCTTCCTGTAGCATCGGGTGGTGTAGGTGTCCTGGAGGGCAGGTAGTTTGCCCCCGGTGATGCGTTGTGCAGACCTCACTACCCTCTGGAGAGCCTTACGGTTGAGGGCGGTGCAGTTGCCATACCAGGCGGTGATACAGCCCGCCAGGATGCTCTCGATTGTGCATCTGTAGAAGTTTGTGAGTGCTTTTGGTGACAAGCCGAATTTCTTCAGCCTCCTGAGGTTGAAGAGGCGCTGCTGCGCCTTCCTCACGATGCTGTCTGTGTGAGTGGACCAATTCAGTTTGTCTGTGATGTGTATGCCGAGGAACTTAAAACTTGCTACCCTCTCCACTACTGTTCCATCGATGTGGATGGGGGTGTTCCCTCTGCTGTTTCCTGAAGTCCACAATCATCTCCTTAGTTTTGTTGACGTTGAGTGTGAGGTTATTTTCCTGACACCACACTCCGAGGGCCCTCACCTCCTCCCTGTAGGCCGTCTCGTCGTTGTTGGTAATCAAGCCTACCACTGTTGTGTCGTCCGCAAACTTGATGATTGAGTTGGAGGCGTGCATGGCCACGCAGTCGTGGGTGAACAGGGAGTACAGGAGGGGGCTCAGAACGCACCCTTGTGGGGCCCCAGTGTTGAGGATCAGCGGGGAGGAGATGTTGTTGCCTACCCTCACCACCTGGGGGCGGCCCGTCAGGAAGTCCAGTACCCAGTTGCACAGGGCGGGGTCGAGACCCAGGGTCTCGAGCTTGATGACGAGCTTGGAGGGTACTATGGTGTTGAATGCCGAGCTGTAGTCGATGAACAGCATTCTCACATAGGTATTCCTCTTGTCCAGATGGGTTAGGGCAGTGTGCAGTGTGGTTGAGATTGCATCGTCTGTGGACCTATTTGGGCGGTAAGCAAATTGGAGTGGGTCAAGGGTGTCAGGTAGGGTGGAGGTGATATGGTCCTTGACTAGTCTCTCAAAGCACTTCATGATGACGGATGTGAGTGCTACGGGCGGTAGTCGTTTAGCTCAGTTACCTTAGCTTTCTTGGGAACAGGAACAATGGTGGCCCTCTTGAAGCATGTGGGAACAGCAGACTGGTATAGGGATTGGTTGAATATGTCCGTAAACACACCGGCCAGCTGGTCTGCGCATGCTCTGAGGGCGCGGCTGGGGATGCCGTCTGGGCCTGCAGCCTTGCGAGGGTTAACACGTTTAAATGTCTTACTCACTTCGGCTGCAGTGAAGGAGAGACCGCATGATTCCGTTGCAGGCCGTGTCAGTGGCACTGTATTGTCCTCAAAGCGGGCAAAAAGTTATTTAGTCTGCCTGGGAGCAAGACATCCTGGTCCGTGACTGGGCTGGGTTTCTTCCTGTAGTCCGTGATTGACTGTAGACCCTGCCACATACCTCTTGTGTCTGAGCCGTTGAATTGAGATTCTACTTTGTCTCTGTACTGGCGCTTAGCTTGTTTGATAGCCTTGCGGAGGGAATAGCTGCACTGTTTGTATTCAGTCATGTTACCAGACACCTTGCCCTGATTAAAAGCAGTGGTTCGTGCCTTCAGTTTCACACGAATGCTGCCATCAATCCACGGTTTCTGGTTAGGGAATGTTTTAATCGTTGCTATGGGAACGACATCTTCAACGCACGTTCTAATGAACTCGCACACCGTATCAGCGTATTCGTCAATGTTGTTGTCTGACGCAATACGAAACATCTCCCAGTCCACGTGATGGAAGCAGTCTTGGAGTGTGGAGTCAGCTTGGTCGGACCAGCGTTGGACAGACCTCAGCGTGGGAGCTTCTTGTTTTAGTTTCTGTCTGTAGGCAGGGATCAACAAAATGGAGTCGTGGTCAGCTTTTCCGAAAGGGGGCGGGGCAGGGCCTTATATGCGTCGCGGAAGTTAGAGTAACAATGATCCAGGGTCTTTCCACCCCTGGTTGCGCAATCAATATGCTGATAAAATTTAGGAGTCTTGTTTTCAGATTAGCCTTGTTAAAATCCCCAGCTACAATGAATGCAGCCTCCGGATAAATCGTTTCCAGTTTGCAGAGAGTTAAATAAAGTTCGTTCAGAGCCATCGATGTGTCTGCTTGGGGGGATATATACGGCTGTGATTATAATCGAAGAGAATTCTCTTGGTAGATAATGCGGTCTACATTTGATTGTGAGGAATTCTAAATCAGGTGAACAGAAGGATTTGAGTTCCTGTATGTTTCCTTCATCACACCATGTCACGTTGGCCATAAGGCATACGCCCCCGCCCGTCTTCTTACCAGAGAGATGTTTGTTTCTGTCCGCGCGATGCGTGGAGAAACCCGCTGGCTGCACCGCTTCGGATTGCGTCTCTCCAGTTAGCCATGTTTCCGTGAAGCAGAGAACGTTACAGTCTCTGATGTCCCTCTGGAATGCTACCCTTGCTCGGATTTCATCAACCTTGTTGTCAAGAGACTGGACATTGGCAAGAAGAATGCTGGGGAGTGGTGCACGATGTGCCCGTCTCCGGAGTCTGACCAGAAGACCGCTTCGTTTCCCTCTTTTTCTGAGTCGTTTTTTTTTTTTTTGTCGCTGCATGTGATCCACTCGGTTACACTGGTTGTAAGGCAGAACTCAGGATCCGCATCGCGAAAAACATATTCTTGGTCGTACTGATGGTGAGTTGACGCTGATCTTATATTCAGTAGTTCTTCTCGGGTGTATGTAAAGAAACCTAAGATGACCTGGGGTACTAGTGTAAGAAATAACACGTAAAAAAACAAAAAACTGCATAGTTTCCTAGGAACGCGAAGCGAGGCGGCCATCTCTGTCGGCGCCGGAAGTAAAGTATTGACCTCATCCCGTTAGTTGAGGATGCCTGGTCATTCTTTAAAAGTAACTTCCTCACCATCTTAGATAAGCATGCTCCGTTCAAAAAATGCAGAACTAAGAAAAGATATAGCCCTTGGTTCACTCCAGACCTGACTGCCCTCGACTAGCATAAAAACATCCTGTGGCGGACTGCAATAGCATCGAATAGTCCCCGCGATATGCAACTGTACAGGGAAGTCAGGAACCAATACACGCAGTCAGGCAGGAAAGCAAAGGCCAGCTTTTTCAAGCAGAAATTTGCATCCTGTAGCCCTAACTCAAAAGGTTCTGGGACACTGTAAAGTCCATGGAGAACAAGAGCACCTCCTTCCAGCTGCCCACTGCACTGAGGCTAGGTAACACGGTCACCAACGATAAATCCATGATTATCGAAAACTTCAACAAGCATTTCTCAACGGCTGGTCATGCCTTCCTCCTGGCTACTCCAACCTCGGCCAACAGCTCCGCCCCCCCCCCCCGCAGCTACTCGCCCAAGCCTCCCCAGCTTCTCCTTTACCCAAATCCAGATAGCAGATGTTCTGAAAGAGCTGCAAAACCTGGACCCGTACAAATCAGCTGGTCTTGACAATCTGGACCCTCTATTTCTGAAACTATCTGCCGCCATTGTCGCAACCCCTATTACCAGCCTGTTCAACCTCTCTTTCATATCGTCTGAGATCCCCAAGGACTGGAAAGCTGCCGCAGTCATCCCCCTGTTCAAAGGGGGAGACACCCTGGACCCAAACTGCTACAGACCTACGTATATCCATCCTGCCCTGCCTATCTAAGGTCTTCGAAAGCCTAGTCAACAAACAGATCACTGACCATCTCGAATCCCACCGTACCTTCTCCGCTGTGCAATCTGGTTTCCGAGCCGGTCACGGGTGCACCTCAGCCTCGCTCAAGGTACTAAACGATATCATAACCGCCATCGATAAAAGACAGTACTGTGCAGCCGTCTTCATCGACCTGGCCAAGGCTTTCGACTCTGTCAATCACCATATTCTTATCGGCAGACTCAGTAGCCTCGGATTTTCTAATGACTGCCTTGCCTGGTTCACCAACTACTTTGCAGACAGAGTTCAGTGTGTCAAATCGGAGGGCATGTTGTCCGGTCCTCTGGCAGTCTCTATGGGGGTGCCACAGGGTTCAATTCTCGGGCCGACTCTTTTCTCTGTATATATCAATGATGTTGCTCTTGCTGCAGGCGATTCCCTGATCCACCTCTATGCAGACGACACCATTCTGTATACTTCTGGCCCTTCCTTGGACACTATGCTATCTAACTTCCAAACGAGCTTCAATGCCATACAACACTCCTTCCGTGGCCTCCAATTGCTCTTAAACACTAGTAAAACCAAATGCATGCTTTTCAACCATTCGCTGCCTGCACCAGCACGCCCAACTAGCTTCACCACCCTGGATGGTTCCGACCTAGAATATGTGGACATCTATAAGTACCTAGGTGTCTGGCTAGACTGTAAACTCTCCTTCCAGACTCATATCAAACATCTCCAATCTAAAATCAAATCTAGAGTCGGCTTTCTATTCCGCAACAAAGCCTCCTTCACTCACGCCGCCAAACTTACCCTAGTAAAACTGACTATCCTACCGGTCCTCGACTTTGGCGATGTCATCTACAAAATAGCTTCCAATACTCTACTCAGCAAACTAGATGCAGTTTATCACAGTGCCATCCGTTTTGTTACCAAATCACCTTATACCACCCACCACTGCGACCTGTATGCTCTAGTCGGCTGGTCCTCGCTACATATTCGTCGCCAGACCCACTGGCTCCAGGTCATCTACAAGTCCATGCTAGGTAAAGCTCCGCCTTATCTCAGTTCACTGGTCACGATGGCAACACCCACCCGTAGAACGCGCTCCAGCAGGTGTATCTCACTGACCATCCCTAAAGCCAACACCACATTTGGCCGCCTTTCCTTCCAGTTCTCTGCTGCCTGTGACTGGAACGAATTGCAAAAATCGCTGAAGTTGGAGACTTTTATCTCCCTCACCAACTTTAAACATCTGCTATCTGATCAGCTAACCGATCGCTGCAGCTGTACATAGTCCATCGGTAACATGTCTCTGGACCCACTCACTGTCACAGTCATACGCTGGACCTAGTTTTGTCCCATGAAATAAATGTTGTGGATCTTAATGTTTTTCCTCATAATCCTGGACTATCGGACCACTATTTTATTACGTTTGCAATTGCAACAAATAATCTGCTCAGACCCCAACCAAGGAACATCAAAAGTCGTGCTATAAATTCACAGACAACACAAAGATTCATTGATGTCCTTCCAGATTCCCTCTGTCTACCCAAGGACGCCAGAGGACAAAAATCAAAAATCAGTATACGAAATGCTTCAGTCTTGTTTTTGACCCCATCATAGCACTGAGACGGCACTTGTGAAGGTGGTAAATGACATTTTAATGGCATCGGACCGAGGCTCTGCATCTGTCCTCGTGCTCCTAGACCTTAGTGCTGCTTTTGATACCATTGATCACCACATTCTTTTGGAGAGATTGGAAACCCAAATTGGTCTACACGGACAAGTTCTGGCCTGGTTTAGATCTTATCTGTCGGAAAGATATCAGTTTGTCTCTGTGAATGGTTTGTACTCTGACAAATCAACTGTAAATTTCGGTGTTCCTCAAGGTTCCGTTTTGGGACCACTATTGTTTTCACTATATATTTTACCTCTTGGGGATGTTATTCGAAAACATAATGTTAACTTTCACTGCTATGCGGATGACACACAGCTGTACATTTCAATGAAACATGGTGAAGCCCCAAAATTGCCCTTGCTAGAAGCATGTGTTTCAGACAGAAGGAAGTGGATGGCTGCAAACTTTCTACTTTTAAACTCGGACAAAACAGAGATGCTTGTTCTAGGTCCCAAGAAACAAAGAGATCTTCTGTTGAATCTGACAATTAATCTTAATGGTTGTACAGTCGTCTCAAATAAAACTGTGAAGGACCTCTGCGTTACTCTGGACCCTGATCTCTCTTTTGAAGAACATATCAAGACCATTTCAAGGACAGCTTTTTTCCATCTACGTAACATTGCAAAAATCAGAAACTTTCTGTCCAAAAATGATGCACAAAAATGTATCCATGCTTTTGTCACTTCTAGGTTAGACTACTGCAATGCCCTACTTTCCGGCTACCCGGATAAAGCACTGAATAAACTTCAGTTGGTGCTAAATACGGCTGCTAGAATCCTGACTAGAACCAAAAAATTTGATCATATTACTCCAGTGCTAGCCTCTCTACACTGGCTTCCTGTCAAAGCAAGGGCTGATTTCAAGGTTTTACTGCTAACCTACAAAGCATTACATGGGCTTGCTCCTACCTATCTCTCTGATTTGGTCCTGCCGTACATACCTACACGTACGCTACGGTCACAAGACGCAGGCCTCCTAATTGTCCCTAGAATTTCTAAGCAAACAGCTGGAGGCAGGGCTTTCTCCTATAGAGCTCCATTTTTATGGAACGGTCTGCCTACCCATGTCAGAGACGCAAACTCGGTCTCAACCTCTAGGTCCTTACTGAAGACTTATCTCTTCAGTGGGTCATATGATTGAGTGTAGTCTGGCCCAGGAGTGGGAAGGTGAACGGAAAGGCTCTGGAGCAACGAACCGCCCTTGCTGTCTCTGCCTGGCCGGTTCCCCTCTTCCCACTGCGATTCTCTGCCTCTAACCCTATTACAGGGGCTGAGTCACTGGCTTACTGGGGCTCTCTCATGCCGTCCCTGGAAGGGGTGCGTCACCTGAGTGGGTTGATTCACTGATGTGGTCATCCTGTCTGGGTTGGCGCCCCCCCTTGGGTTGTGCCATGGCGGAGATCTTTGTGGGCTATACTCGGCCCTGTCTCAAGATGGTAAGTTGGTGGTTGAAGATATGGCAAAGTGGGTGGGGTTATATCCTTCCTGTTTGGCCCTGTCTGGGGGTGTCCTCGGATGGGGCCACAGTGTCTCCTGACCCCTCCTGTCTCAGCCTCCAGTATTTATGCTGCAGTAGTTAATGTGTCGGGGGCTAGGGTCAGTTTGTTATATCTGAGTACCTCTCCTGTCCTATTCGGTGTCCTGTGTGAATCTAAGTGTGCGTTCTCTAATTCTCTCTTTCTCTCTCTCTCTCTCGGAGGACCTGAGCCCTAGGACCATGCCCCAGGACTACCTGACATGATGACTCCTTGCTGTCCCCAGTCCACCTGGCCGTGCTGCTGCTCCAGTTTCAACTGTTCTGCCTTATTATTATTCGACCATGCTGGTCATTTATGAACATTTGAACATCTTGGCCATGTTCTGTTATAATCTCCACCCGGCACAGCCAGAAGAGGACTGGCCACCCCACATAGCCTGGTTCCTCTCTAGGTTTCTTCCTAGGTTTTGGCCTTTCTAGGGAGTTTTTCCTAGCCACCGTGCTTCTACACCTGCATTGCTTGCTGTTTGGGGTTTTAGGCTGGGTTTCTGTACAGCACTTTGAGATATCAGCTGATGTACGAAGGGCTATATAAATAAATTTGATTTGATTTGATTTGATTTAAATAGCCCACCCAATTTACCTACCTCATCCCCATACTGTTTTTATTTATTTACTTTTCTGCTCTTTTGCACACCAGTATCTCTACCTGTACATGACCTTTTGATCATTTATCACTCCAGTGTTAATCTGCTCAATTGTAATTATTCGCCTACCTTCTCATGCCTTTTGCACACAATGTATATAGACTCTTTTTTTTCTTTCTACTGTGTTATTGACTTGTTTACTGTTTACTCCATGTGTAACTCTGTGTTGTCTGTTCACACTGCTATGCTTTATCTTGGCCTGGTCGCAGTTGTAAATGAGAACTTGTTCTCAACTGGCCTACCTGGTTAAAGAAAGGTGAAATAAAACATTTAAAAAATGCGGGAGGCACAAATTGAAACTAGGACTGTGTCTAAAATGATACCCTATAGGTCCTGGTCCAAAGCAGTGCACTATATAGGGATATATAGGGAATGGGGTGCCATTTGGGAGGCACTCTGGAGATCCAGTGGCTTGTCTTTAACACAGAACAGTTTATTGCCTCCATTTGTCTCAGGACAAACATTGTGAATCTATTGTTTGTTTATTCATCTGGATGAGAATCTCTCTCTCAAAGACTGATCATTTCCAGACCGATGGATTCCCTCTGTGTGTTTTGTTCTTCTGGCTAAGACTCTCTCTCTCTGTCTCTCAAAGACTGATCATTTCCAGGCCGCTGGATTCCCTCTGTGTGTTTGTGTGACTGACTGATTTGTTTTTGGTCATTATGCGGTCGGTCAGTCGGTCGGCTGTGTTCGTGTGTGGGCTTAGAGGAAGTGTGTGTGGGGGGTGGGGGGAGCTTAGAGGAAGTGTGTTTCAGAGGGGAACTGAAGGATATTGACCAGCTTGTTTCAGAGGGGAACTGAAGGATATTGACCAGCTTGTTTCAGAGGGGAACTGAAGGATATTGACCAGCCTGTTTCAGAGGGGAACTGAAGGATATTGACCAGCCTGTTTCAGAGGGGAACTAAAGGATATTGACCAGTGTGTTTCAGAGGGGAACTGAAGGATATTGACAGTCCGTCCAGCGCGTTTCAGAGGGGAACTGAAGGATATTGACCAGTGTGTTTCAGAGGGGGACTGAAGGATATTGACCGTCCGTCCAGCTTGTTTCAGAGGGGAACTGAAGGATATTGACCAGCTTGTTTCAGAGGGGAACTGAAGGATATTGACCAGCGTGTTTCAGAGGGAACTGAAGGATATTGACCAGTGTGTTTCAAGGATATTGACCAGCTGAAGGATATGTTTCAGAGGGGAACTGAAGGATATTGACTGTCCGTCCAGCTTGTTTCAGAGGGGAACTGAAGGATATTGACCAGTGTGTTTCAGAGGGGAACTGAAGGATATTGACCGTCGGTCCAGCTTGTTTCAGAGGGGAACTGAAGGATATTGACTGTCCGTCCAGCTTGTTTCAGAGGGGAACTGAAGGATATTGACCAGTGTGTTTCAGAGGGGAACTGAAGGATGTTGACCGTCGGTCCAGCTTGTTTCAGAGGGGGAAGTGAAGGATATTGACCAGCGTGTTTCAGAGGGGAACTGAAGGATATTGACCAGCCTGTTTCAGAGGGGAACTGAAGGATATTGACCAGCTTGTTTCAGAGGGGAACTGAAGGATATTGACCAGCTTGTTTCAGAGGGGAACTGAAGGATATTGACCAGCTTGTTTCAGAGGGGAACTGAAGGATATTGACCAGCTTGTTTCAGAGGGGAACTGAAGGATATTGACCAGCCTGTTTCAGAGGGGAACTGAAGGATATTGACCAGCCTGTTTCAGATGGGAACTAAAGGATATTGACCAGTGGTTTCAGAGGGGAACTGAAGGATATTGACCAGCTTGTTTCAGAGGGGAACTGAAGGATATTGACCAGCTTGTTTCAGAGGGGAACTTGTTTTTTGTTTCAGTCTACTTCTGCATCACATTTCAAACACAATACATGGCAGACTAGACCTTTTCTGATTATGAACAGAGTAGAGGAATGTGTGTGTGTGTGTGTGTGTGTGTGTGTGTGTG
>NW_024608992.1:32500-37500 GCF_018296145.1 Oncorhynchus tshawytscha | reverse complement strand
GTTGTGGTCAATGTTCCCTCTCAGGTTGCGTTCAATGTTCCCTCTCAGGTTGTGTTCAATGTTCCCCTCTCAGGTTGTGGTCAATGTTTCCCTCTCAGGTTGTGGTCAATGTTTCCCTCTCAGGTTGTGTTCAATGTTCCCTCTCAGGTTGTGGTCAATGTTTCCCTCTCAGGTTGTGGTCAATGTTCCCTCTCAGGTTGTGGTCAATGTTTCTCTCTCAGGTTGTGGTCAATGTTCCCTCCCAAGTTGTGTTCAATGTTACCTATCATTCTTTTCAGCACTGAGCAAATTTCAGATCGGTGTTAGGCTCTGCTCCTTCAGGGGGGCTCACTGGCAGAGCAATGAATCATTTATTATTACCAGCATTAATCAATTGAAGGCAGCTTTCGGCTGACTGAACTGGCTTAATTAAATATATGGATTATATTTCCATGGAGTAACTTCCTGCTGTTACTTCCTGCTGTTACTTCCTGCTTTTACTTCCTGCTTTTACTATCTGCTTTTACTTCCTGCTTTGTTCTTATGGGTAAACTTGCAGTGGCCGCCAGTCCACCCATTATCCTACCATTGACTTGAATGGGAGGCATGAGAGGCCTGTTCAATTCTGAGAATTGCTCATTGTGGGATTCATTAGGAGATTAGCTCAACAACATGTAGAGCAGAATAGATGTTATATTTGGGGTCAGAAAGACGCGAAAGAGCAATGCCTCCTCTACTGGTGAATAGATCAGAAAAGTTCCTGTCCACAGTTATGTTGCTTTCCTTCTCCAGCTCTCTCTCTCTCTCTCCCCATCTCTCTCTCTCTCTCTCTCTCTCCCATCTCTCTCTCTCTCTCTCTCTCCCCTCTCCCTCTCCCTCTCCCCCATCTCTCTCTCTCTCTCTCATAGACCCTACACACAGGGTGGTGCGGCAGTAAGCCTAGTAGTTAGAGCGTTGGACTAGTAACAGGAAGGTTGCAATGTTGAATCCCCGAGCTGACAAGGTAAATCTCTGTCGTTCTGCCCCCTGAACAAGGCAGTTAACCCACTGTTCCCCGGTAGGCCATCATTGTAAATAAGAATTTGTTCTTAACTGACTTGCTTCGTTAAATAAAAATAAATAAAAACACAGCCCCCACCTTTCATATTAACCTCATTTGCTGTGGCACTATTATGATGTAATAATTATCTTAGGAAACTCCCCTTTCCTCAGCGACCACCCACTGCTGTCTGAGGGGAACAGTGTCAGTCTCTCCATCTCTCTGTAGTGTGAAGCACATGTCAGTCTCTCCATCTCTCTGTAGTGTGAAGCACATGTCAGTCTCTCCATCTCTCTGTAGTGTGAAGCACATGTCAGTCTCTCCATCTCTCTGTAGTGTGAAGCACATGTCAGTCTCTCCATCTCTCTGTAGTGTGTGAAGAAGAGGTAACACATGTAGAGTCTCTCCATCTCTCTGTAGTGTGAAGCACATGTCAGTCTCTCCATCTCTCTGTAGTGTGAAGCACATGAAGTCTCTCCATCTCTCTGTAGTGTGAAGGACATGTCAGTCTCTCCATCTCTCTGTAGTGTGAAGCACAGGAGGGAGTCTCTCCATCTCTCTGTAGTGAGAAGCACATGTTAGTCTGACACCGGAAAAGAAGAGGTAACCCACTCACAGCTACAGTAAGAAAGAGAAGGAGGGAAGGATTCAGCTATACTAGAAAGAGAAGGAGGGAAGGATTCAGCTATACTAGAAGAGAAGAGAAGAGAGGGAAGGATTCAGCTATACTAGAAAGAGAAGGAGGAAGGATTCAGCTATACTAGAAAGAGAAGGAGGGAAGGATTCAGCTAGCTACAGTAGAACTAGAAAGAGAAGGGAGGGAAGGATTCAGCTATACTAGAAAGAGAAGGAGGGAAGGATTCAGCTATACTAGAAAGAGAAGGAGGGAAGGATTCAGCTATACTAGAAAGAGAAGGAGGGAAGGATTCAGCTATACTAGAAAGAGAAGGAGGGAAGGATTCAGCTATACTAGAAAGAGAAGGAGGGAAGGAGACAGCTATACTAGAACGAGAAGAGGGAAGGATTACACCTAGAAAGAGGAGTACTGGAGGTAGGAGGGAGACTAGCTATACTAGAACGAGAGAAGGAGGGAGGGTATTCAGCAGCTAGTAAGAGAAGGACGGAGACTCAGCTACAGTAGAACGAGAAGAGGGGGAGACTATGTACACCAGCAGAAGAGTATGTAGGCTGAGGAGGAAGGAGACTAGCTACAGTAGAACGAGAAGAGAAGAGGCGAGAGGAGGAAGGAGACTAGCTACAGTAGAACGAGAAGAGAAGAGGGGAGGGCAGTACACCAGCAGCCATGGTATGTACTGCAGGTAGGAGACTAGCTACAGTAGAAGAGAAGAGTGGAGAGGAGGAAGGAGACTAGCTACAGTAGAACGAGAAGAGAAGAGGGGAGGGCAGTACACCAGCAGCCATGGTATGTACTGCAGGTAGGAGACTAGCTACAGTAGAACGAGAAGAGGGGAGGGTATGTACACCAGCAGCCATGGTATGTACTGCAGGTAGGAGACTAGCTACAGTAGAACGAGAAGAGGGGAGGGTATGTACACCAGCAGCCATGGTATGTACTGCAGGTAGGAGACTAGCTACAGTAGAACGAGAAGAGGGGAGGGTATGTACACCAGCAGCCATGGTATGTACTGCAGGTAGGAGACTAGCTACAGTAGAACGAGAAGAGGGGAGGGTATGTACACCAGCAGCCATGGTATGTACTGCATGGCCCTGTGTTATTTATATGTACAGTACACAGCTGTGGCGGTGGGTTAGTGGCCACGTCATCAGATCAGTTCTGCCACTGTATCGTCACAAAGGTCAGGGCTCTCTATAACAGAACACGGTTCATTTAAGTTACAAGGGATCATGTGCTGTATGAAATGAATACAGTGTCAAATTGCAATCGTCTCTGTTCAACGCCTCCAGAGGCATTGCTTCACTACAGCACCAGCCGGCAATATCCGGTATAGCACGTTTAAGAAAGCGCTGAGTTCCTTATTCATTACAATATATTTTAATCTGTCTTTTCTGACTTTATTTATTAGAACGATAGAGAGAAGTTGTGTCCAAGTCCAGGAGGATGGATTCCAAGTCCAGTAGGCCGGAGTCGAACCTATCCCGACAACGTAGAAATGTGTGTCGAGGCTGCAGCATTACTGCTAGTCTACCAGCTTCTCTGACTGACCTGAAACATGGAGACCACCAGCCAGTCTACCAGCATCTCCTTAACTGACTGACCTGAGACCTGGAGACCACCTGCCAGTCTACCAGCATCTCTTTAACTGACTGACCTGAGACCTAGAGACCACCAGCCGGTCCACCAGCATCTCCTTAACTGACTGACCTGAGACCCAGAGACCACCTGCCGGTCCACCAGCATCTCTTTAACTGACTGACCTGAGACGAAGAGACCACCTGTCGGTCCACCAGCATCTCGGACTGACCTGAGAAATGGAGACCACCAGCCGGTCCACCAGCATCTCTTTTTCTAACTGACCTGAGACATGGAGACCACCAGCCAGTCTACCAGCATCTCTTTAACTGACTGACCTGAGACACGGAGACCACCAGCCAGTCTACCAGCATCTCCTTAACTGACTGACCTGAGACATAGAGACCACCAGCCAGTCTACCAGCATCTCCTTAACTGACTGACCTGAAACATGGAGACCACCAGCCAGTCTACCAGCATCTCTTTAACTGACTGACCTGAGATATGGAGACCACCAGCCAGTCTACCAGCATCTCTTTAACTGACTGACCTGAGACACGGAGACCACCAGCCAGTCTACCAGCATCTCCTTAACTGACTAACCTGAGACATAGAGACCACCAGCCAGTCTACCAGCATCTCTTTAACTGACTGACCTGAGACATAGAGACCACCAGCCAGTCTACCAGCATCTCTTCAACTGACTGACCTGAGACATGGAGACCACCAGCCAGTCTACCAGCATCTCTTTAACTGACTGACCTGAGACATGGAGACCACCAGCCAGTCTACCAGCATCTCTTTAACTGACTGACCTGAGACATAGAGACCACCAGCCAGTCTACCAGCATCTCTTTAACTAACTGACCTGAGACATGGAGACCACCAGCCAGTCTACCAGCATCTCTTCAACTGACTGACCTGAGACATAGAGACCACCAGCCAGTCACCAGCATCTCTTCAACTGACTGACCTGAGACATAGAGACCACCAGCCAGTCTACCAGCATCTCTTTAACTGACTGACCTGAGACATGGAGACCACCAGCCAGTCTACCAGCATCTCTTCAACTGACTGACCTGAGACATGGAGACCACCAGCCAGATATCCAACAATGTGTACGTTGCCATTTTGTCAATGTCAAATCTTCTCTCCTTGAGTGAGACATGTGGGTTTCCACCCTAAAGTGTCGCATGACATGAGCGACTCAGAAATAAAGTGTGGTTTTGAATGACACTCACCTGTCTTGATCAATGAGAAGATTTGAAATAGACAAGATGGTGGCGTAAACATTGTCGGATTACTTCACGGAGCAAAAACAATCGGTGTCCCATCCACGGGACGGTTGAGCTAACGTAGGCTAATGCGATTAGCATGAGGTTGAGCTAACGTAGGCTAATGTGATTAGCATGAGGTTGAGCTAACGTAGGCTAATGCGATTAGCATGAGGTTGAGCTGAGGTTGAGCTAACGTAGGCTAATGCGATTAGCATGAGGTTGAGCTAATGTAGGCTAAAGCGATTAGCATGAGGTTGAGCTAACGTAGGCTAATGTGATTAGCATGAGTTTGAGCTAACGTAGGCTAATCCGATTAGCATGAGGTTGAGCTAACGTAGGCTAATGCGATTAGCATGAGGTTGAGCTAACGTAGGCTAATGTGATTAGCATGAGGTTGAGCTAACGTAGGCTAATGCGATTAGCATGAGGTTGAGCTAACGTAGGCTAATGCGATTAGCATGAGGTTGTAAGTAACAAGAACATTTCCCAGGAC
>NW_024608992.1:20000-27500 GCF_018296145.1 Oncorhynchus tshawytscha | reverse complement strand
GACTGTCACTGAGAGCCTCCGCTTACACTGTCATGAATGTCACTGAGAGCCTCCGCTTACACATGAATGTAACTGAGAGCCTTACGCTTGTCACTGCAAGACTGTCACTGAGAGCCTCTGCTTACGCAAGACTGTCACTGAGAGCCTCCGCTGAGTGTCACACATACTGTCACTGAGAGCCTCCGCTTACACAAGACTGTCACTGAGAGCCTCCGCTTACACATGACTGTCACTGAGAGCCTCCGCTTACGCATGACTGTCACTGAGAGCCTCCGTTTACGGCATGACTGTCACTGAGAGCCTCCGCTTACACATGACTGTCACTGAGAGCCTCCGTTTACACATGACTGTCACTGAGAGCCTCCGAATGTCACTGACCTCCGCATGAATGTCACTGAGAGCCTCCGATTACGCAATACTGTCACTGAGAGGCCTACAAGACTGTCACTGAGAGCCTCCGCTACACATGACTGTCACTGAGAGCCTCCGTTGAGACACATGACTGTCACTGAGAGCCTCCGTTTTCACTGTCACTGAGAGCCTCCGCTTACACATGTCACTGTCACTGAGAGCCTCCGCTTACACCTGACTGTCACTGAGAGCCTCTGTTTACACCCACTGACTGTCACTGAGAGCCTCCGTTTCACGCAAGACTGTCACTGAGAGCCTCCGTTTACACATGAGAGTCACTGAGAGCCTCCGAGAGCCTCCGTTACACCCTACTGTCACTGAGAGCCTCCGCTCACGCAAGACTGTCACTGAGAGCCTCCGCTTACACATGACTGTCACTGAGAGCCTCCGTTTACACCTGTCTACTGTCACTGAGAGCCTCCGCTTTACACATGACTGTCACTGAGAGCCTCCGCTTACACATGACTGTCACTGAGAGCCTCCGTTTACACATGACTGTCACTGAGAGCCTCCGTTTACATGTCACTGAGAGCCTCCGCTTACACATGAATGTCACTGAGAGCCTCCGTTTACACCCTACTGTCACTGAGAGCCTCCGCTTACGCAAGACTGTCACTGAGAGCCTCCGTTTACACATGACTGTCACTGAGAGCCTCCGTCACTGAGAGCCTTACACATGACTGTCACTGAGAGCCTCCGCTTACGCAAGACTGTCACTGAGAGCCTCCGTTTACACATGAATGTCACTGAGAGCCTCCGCTTTTGCAAGAGCCTGACTGTCACTGAGAGCCTCCGCTTACGCAAGACTGTCACTGACTGTCACTGAGAGCCTCACATGACTGTTAGAGCCTCACAATACTGTCACTGAGAGCCTCCGTTTACAAGACTGTCACTGAGAGCCTCCGTTTACACCCTACTGTCACTGAGAGCCTCCGTTTACACATTTGTCACTGAGAGCCTGTCACTGAGAGCCTCCGTTGTCACACCTCCGTACTGTGTCACTGAGAGCCTCCGTTTACACCCTACTGTCACTGAGAGCCTCCGTCTCACGTCACTGAGAGCCTGTCACTGAGAGCCTCCGTTTACACATGACTGTCACTGACTGTCACTGAGAGCCTCCGCTTACACCCTACTGTCACTGAGAGCCTCCGCTTGACACTGAGAGACTGTCACTGTCAGAGAGCCCGCTTACACCTGACTGTCACTGAGAGCCTCCGTTAACACTGAGAGCTACTGTTACTGAGAGCCTCCTCTCTGTCACTGAGAGCAAGACTGTCACTGAGAGCCTCCGCTTACACATGACTGTCACTGAGAGCCTCCGTTTGAGAGCGCACTGTCACTGAGAGCCTCACGTTTACTGAGAGCCTCCGCTGAATGTCACTGAGAGCCTCCATTTACATGACTGTCACTGAGAGCCTCCGCTTACACATGACTGTCACTGAGAGCCTCCGTTTACACCCATGACTGTCACTGAGAGCCCTACTGTCACTGAGAGCCTCCGCACGCAAGACTGTCACTGAGAGCCTCCGCTTATGACTGTCACTGAGAGCTGTTTATACCCTACTGAGAGCCTCCGTTTACGCATGACTGTCACTGAGAGCCTCCTGTCACTTAGAGCACATGAATGTCACTGAGAGCTTCCGTTTATACATGACTGTCACTGAGAGCCTCCGCTTATGCAAGACTATCACTGAGAGCCTCCGTTTACGCAAGACTGTCACTGAGAGCCTCCTTTTGCATTTGACTGTCACTGAGAGCCTCTGTTTACACATGACTGTCACTGAGAGCCTCTGTTTACACATGACTGTCACTGAGAGCCTCCGCTCACACAAGACTATCACTGAGAGCATCCTCATACACATGACTGTCACTGAGAGCCTCCGCTCACACAAGACTGTTACTGAGAGCATCCTCATACGCATTACTGTCACTGAGAGCATCCTTATACACAAGACTGTCACTGAGAGCCTCCATTCGTAAATCACTTTGGAGAAAAGCACATATTATTTTTCTGTATTATTAGTCAGTATTACTGCAGTAAAGGCATCTTGTAAGAGTTACGACACTGTGCTGATTACATGTCATCACCAGTTCCTCCCCAACCCTGCTAGAAACTACAGATCATCACCAGTTCCTCCCCAACCCTGCTTAGAAACTACAGATCATCACCAGTTCCTCACCAACCCTGCTAGAAACTACAGATCATCACCAGTTCCTCCCCAACCCTGCTAGAAACTACAGATCATCACCAACCCTACTAGAAACTACAGATCATCACCAGTTCCTCCCCAACCCTGCTAGAAACTTCAGATCATCACCAGTTCCTCCCCAACCCTGCTTAGAAACTACAGATCATCACCAGTTCCTCCCCAACCCTGCTTAGAAACTACAGATCATCACCAGTTCCTCCCCAACCCTGCTAGAAACTACAGATCATCACCAGGTCCTCCCCAACCCTGCTTAGAAACTACAGATCATCACCAGTTCCTCCCCAACATTGCAATCCGTTTTGTCACCAAAGCCCCATATACTATCCAGCATTGCGACCTGTACGCTCTCGTTGGCTGGCCCTCACTTCATACTCGTAGCCAAACCCTCTGGCTCCATGTCATCTACAAGACCCTGCTAAGTAAAGTCCCCCCTTATCTCAGCTCGCTGGTCACCATAGCATCACCCACCTGTAGCACACGCTCCAGCAGGTATATCTCATTAGTCACCCCCAAAACCAATTATTTCTTTGGCCGCCTCTCCTTCCAGTTCTCTGCTGCCAATGACTGGAACGAACTTCAAAAATCTCTGAAACTGGAAACACTTATCTCCCTCACTAGCTTTAAGCACCAACTGTCAGAGCAGCTCACAGATTACTGCACCTGTACATAACCCACCTATAATTTAGCCCAAACAACTACCTCTTTCCTTACTGTATTTATTTTATTTATTTATTTATTTTGCTCCTTTGCACCCCATTATTTTATTTCTACTTTGCACTTACTTCCACTGCAAAACTACCATTCCAGTGTTTTACTTGCTATATTGTATTTACTTTGCCAACATGGCCTTTTTTTGCCTTTACCTCCCTTATCTCACCTCATTTGTCACATCGTATATAGACTTGTTTATACTGTATTATTGACTGTATGTTTGTTTTACTCCATGTGTAACTCTGTGTCGTTGTATGTGTCGAACTGCTTTGCTTTATCTTGGCCAGGTCGCAATTGTAAATGAGAACTTGTTCTCAACTTGCCTACCTGGTTAAATAAAGGTGAAATAAAAAATAAATAAAAAACCCTTCTAGAAACTACAGATCTCCACCAGTTCCTCCCCAACCCTGCTAGAAACTGCAGATCTCCACCAGTTCCTCCCCAACCCTGCTAGAAACTACAGATCTCCACCAGCTCCTCCCCAACCCTGCTAGAAACTACAGATCTCCACCAGTTCCTCCCCAACGCTGCTAGAAACTACAGATCATCACCAGTTCCTCCCCAACCCCGCTTAGAAACTACAGATCGTCACCAGTTCCTGCCCAACCCTGCTAAGAAACTACAGAGCATCACCAACCTTGCTAGAAACTACAGATCATCACCAGTTCCTCCCCAACCCTGCTAGAAACTACAGATCATCACCAGGTCCTCCCCAATCCTGCTAGAAACTACAGATCACCACCAACCCTGCTAGAAACTACAGATCATCACCAGGTCCTCCCCAATCCTGCTAGAAACTAAAGATCACCACCAACCCTGCTAGAAACTACAGATCATCACCAACCCTGCTAGAAACTACAGATCATCGCCAGGTCCTCCCCAATCCTGCTAAAAACTACAGAGCATCACCAACCCTGCTAGAAACTACAGATCACCACCACCCCTGCTAGAAACTACAGATCACCACCAACCCTGCTAGAAACTCCAGTTCCTCCCCAACCCTGCTAGAAACTCCAGTTCCTCCCCAACCCTGCTAGAAACTCCAGTTCCTCCCCAACCCTGCTAGAAACACCAGTTCCTCCCCAACCCTGCTAGAAACTCCAGTTCCTCCCCAACCCTGCTAGAAACTCCAGTTCCTCCCCAACCCTGCTAGAAACTCCAGTTCCTCCCCAACCCTGCTAGAAACTCCAGTTCCTCCCCAACCTTGCTAGAAACTAAAGATCACCATTTGTTCCATGAAATGTTTATTATGAGAACCAGAAATCATATATTTCACCAGGAACAGCGAGTGTATTCTTTTTGTGATAATATTTATAATGTGTTTGGAAGCAGATCCTTCAAATAAATAAATGACACCCTTCAATTCCAATGCATCTTTCTTTTGCTTCAGCCATGTGGTTTCTCCTCAGCTGTCTAAGCAGAGAAAGTGAGTCTGGCTGAAGGAAACAGCACAGCTGGCTAGTAAACACAGTCTCACACTAAGTTCACGGTCCAAATAGCACCTTATTCCCTATGTAGTGCACTAC
Source organism: Oncorhynchus tshawytscha (assembly GCF_018296145.1). NCBI lineage: Eukaryota > Metazoa > Chordata > Actinopteri > Salmoniformes > Salmonidae > Oncorhynchus > Oncorhynchus tshawytscha. Next base: position 22,642 of record NW_024608992.1, on the reverse strand, counting down.
TTTTGACCAGAGCCCTCCTATGTAGTGCACTACTTTTGACCAGAGGGTCATTTGGGACACATACATACATCAGATCAAGTGCTTCCTGCCAGGACAGAAACACACACCACTTTGACAGGGCAGGATGAAACCAACAGGACAGAAACACACTACCAGACAGGGCAGGATGAAACCAACAGGACAGAAACACACCACCAGACAGGACAGAGACACACCACCAGACAGGACAGAGACACACCACCAGACAGGACAGAGACACACCACCAGACAGGACAGAGACACACCACCAGACAGGACAGGATGAAACCATCAGGACAGAAACACACCACCAGACAGGACAGAAACACACCACCAGACAGGACAGAGACACACCACCAGACAGGACAGAGACACACCACCAGACAGGACAGGATGAAACCATCAGGACAGAAACACACCACCAGACAGGACAGAAACACACCACCAGACAGGACAGAGACACACCACCAGACAGGACAGAGACACACTACCAGACAGGACAGAAACACACCACCAGACAGGACAGAGACACACCACCAGACAGGACAGAGACACACCACCAGACAGGACAGGATGAAACCATCAGGACAGAAACACACCACCAGACAGGACAGAAACACACCACCAGACAGGACAGAGACACACCACCAGACAGGACAGAGACACACTACCAGACAGGACAGAAACACACCACCAGACAGGACAGAGACACACCACCAGACAGGACAGAGACACACCACCAGACAGGACAGAAACACACCACCAGACAGGACAGAGACACACCACCAGACAGGACAGAAACACACCACCAGACAGGACAGGATGAAAACTTCAGGACAGGACAGAGACACACCACCAGACAGGACAGAAACACACCACCAGACAGGACAGAAACACACCACCAGACAGGACAGAGACACAGCACCAGACAGGACAGAAACACACCACCAGACAGGACAGAGACACACCACCAGACAGGACAGAGACACACCACCAGACAGGACAGGATGAAACCTTCAGGACAGAGACACACTACCAGACAAGACAGAGACACACCACCAGACAGGACAGAAACACACCACCAGACAGGACAGAGACACACCACCAGACAGGACAGAGACACACCACCAGACAGGACAGAGACACACCACCAGACAGGACAGAGACACACCACCAGACAGGACAGGATGAAACCTTCAGGACAGAGACACACTACCAGACAGGACAGAGACACACCACCAGACAGGACAGAGACACACCACCAGACAGGACAGAGACACACCACCAGACAGGACAGAGACACACCACCAGACAGGACAGAGACACAGCACCAGACAGGACAGAGACACAGCACCAGACAGGACAGAGACACAGCACCAGACAGGACAGAGACACAGCACCAGACAGGACAGAGACACACCACCAGAGACAGGACAGAGACACACCACCAGACAGGACAGAGACACAGCACCAGACAGGACAGGATGAAACCTTCAGGACAGAGACACACCACCAGACAGGACAGAGACACACCACCAGACAGGACAGAGACACACCACCAGACAGGACAGAGACACAGCACCAGACAGGACAGAGACACACCACCAGACAGGACAGAGACACACCACCAGACAGGACAGGATGAAACATTCAGGACAGAGACACACTACCAGACAAGACAGAGACACACCACCAGACAGGACAGAGACACACCACCAGACAGGACAGAGACACAGCACCAGACAGGACAGAAACACACCACCAGACAGGACAGAGACACACCACCAGACAGGACAGAGACACAGCACCAGACAGGACAGAGACACACCACCAGACAGGACAGAAACACACCACCAGACAGGACAGAGACACACCACCAGACAGGACAGAGACACACCACCAGACAGGACAGAGACACAGCACCAGACAGGATAGAGACACACCACCAGACAGGACAGAAACACACCACCAGACAGGACAGAGACACACCACCAGACAGGACAGAGACACACCACCAGACAGGACAGAGACACACCACCAGACAGGACAGAGACACACCACCAGACAGGACAGAGACACACCACCAGACAGGACAGAGACACACTACCAGACAGGACAGAGACACACCACCAGACAGGACAGAGACACACCACCAGACAGGACAGAGACACACCACCAGACAGGACAGAGACACACCACCAGACAGGACAGAGACACACTACCAGACAGGACAGAGACACACCACCAGACAGGACAGAGACACACCACCAGACAGGACAGAGACACACCACCAGACAGGACAGAGACACACCACCAGACAGGACAGAGACACACCACCAGACAGGACAGAGACACACTACCAGACAGGACAGAGACACACCACCAGACAGGACAGAGACACACCACCAGACAGGACAGAGACACACCACCAGACAGGACAGAGACACACTACCAGACAGGACAGAGACACACCACCAGACAGGACAGAGACACACCACCAGACAGGACAGAGACACACCACCAGACAGGACAGAGACACACCACCAGACAGGACAGAGACACACTACCAGACAGGACAGAGACACACCACCAGACAGGACAGAGACACACCACCAGACAGGACA
>NW_024608992.1:0-15000 GCF_018296145.1 Oncorhynchus tshawytscha | reverse complement strand
TCTCTCTTTCTCTCCACCAACCTCTTCTCTCTTCCTCTCCTCCTCCACCAACCTCTTCTCTCTTCTTCTCCTCCTCCTCCATCCTCTTCTCTCTTCCTCTCCTCCTCCACCAACCTCTTCTCTCTTCCTCTCCTTCTCCACCAACCTCTTCTCTCTTCCTCCTCCTCCATCCTCTTCTCTCTTCCTCTCCACCAACCTCTTCTCTCTTCCTCTCCTCCTCCACCAACCTCTTCTCTCTTTCTCTCCTTCTCCACCAACCTCTTCTCTCTTCCTCTCCTTCTCCACCAACCTCTTTCTCTCTTCCTCTCCTCCATTCCCTCCTCCATTCTCTTCTCTTCCTCCAACCTGTTCTCCTGATGGTCTGTCTGACTGCTCTGTTCTCCTGATGGTTTGTCTGTCTGACTGTTCTTTTCTCCTGATGGTCTATCTGTCTGCTCTGTTCTCCTGATGGTTTGTCTGTCTGTCTGCTCTGTTCTGCTGATGGTCTGTCTGTCTGCTCTGTTCTCCTGATGGTTTGTCTGTCTGTCTGCTCTGTTCTCCTGATGGTCTGTCTGTCTGCTCTGTTCTGCTGATGGTCTGTCTGTCTGCTCTGTTCTCCTGATGGTCTGTCTGTCCGCTCTGTTCTCCTGGTGGTCTGTCTGTCTGCTCTGTTCTCCTGGTGGTCTGTCTGTCTGCTCTGTTCTCCTGATGGTCTGTCTGTCTGCTCTGTTCTCCTGATGGTATGTCTGTCTGCTCTGTTCTCCTGATGGTCTGTCTCTCTGCTCTGTTCTCCTGATGGTCTGTCTGTCTGACTGTTCTGTTCTCCTGATGGTATGTCTGTCTGCTCTGTTCTCCTGATGGTCTGTCTCTCTGCTCTGTTCTCCTGATGGTCTGTCTGTCTGACTGTTCTGTTCTCCTGATGGTCTGTCTCTCTGTTCTGTTCTCCTGATGGTCTGCCTCTCTGCTCTGTTCTCCTGATGGTCTGTCTGTCTGACTGTTCTGTTCTCCTGATGGTCTGTCTGTCTGACTGCTCTGATCTGCTCTCCTGATAAGAAACACCTCACAGAAGTGAAAGCTTCACCCAAACACACACACACACACAAACACACATGCACACACATACACACAGGCACATACACACGCACACTCCACACTGTGATATCAATGTATGCATTTTCTCAGATAGTGCTTTCCTTAGGCTAAGGAGGGTCTACCTCTGGTCAAAAGGTACAGAGGGAAATGCTGACACACACACACACACACACAACACACACACACACACACACACACACACACACACACACACACACACACACAGTTACTGTAGCATCTCAATAACACAGTGACTCTCTAAACCATCTGAATAAGGTGGGACGGATGTCACTGTTCTGGTCTCCTAAAGGTCTGTCTGTCTGTTCTGGTCTCCTAAAGGTCTGTCTGTCTGTTCTGTTCTCCTAAAGGTCTGTCTGTCTGTTCTGTTCTCCTAAAGGTTCTGTTCTGTTCTGTTCTAAAGGTCTGTCTGTCTGTCTGCTCTGTTCTCCTAAAGTCTGTCTGACTGCTCTGTTCTGTTCTCCTAAATGTCTGTCTGTCTGTTCTGTTCTGTTCTCCTAAAGGTCTGTCTGTCTGCTCTGTTCTGTTCTCCTAAAGGTCTGTCTGTCTGCTCTGTTCTGGTCTGTCTGTCTGCTCTGTTCTCCTAAAGGTCTGTCTGTCTGCTCTGTTCTCCTAAAGGTCTGTCTGTCTGCTCTGTTCTCCTAAAGGTCTGTCTGTCTGCTCTGTTCTCCTAAAGGTCTGACTGCTCTGTTCTGTTCTCCTAAAGGTCTGTCTGTCTGTTCTGTTCTCCTAAAGGTCTGACTGCTCTGTTCTGTTCTCTGGTCTGTCTGTCTCTCTGTTCTAAAGGTCTGTCTGTCTGCTCTGTTCTGTTCTCCTAAAGGTCTGTCTGTCTGCTGTTCTGTTCTCCTAAAGGTCTGTCTGTCTGTTCTGTTCTCCTAAAGGTCTGTCTGTCTGTTCTGTTCTCTAAAGGTCTGTCTGTCTGTTCTGTTCTCTGTTCTGTCTGTCTGTTCTGTTCTCCTAAAGGTCTGTCTGTCTGTCTGCTCTGTTCTCCGAAAGGTCTGTCTGTCTGCTCTGTTCTGTTCTCCTAAAGGTCTGTCTGTCTGCTCTGTTCTGTTCTCCTAAAGGTCTGTCTGTCTGCTCTGTTCTGTTCTCCTAAAGGTCTGTCTGTCTGCTCTGTTCTGTTCTCCTAAAGGTCTGTCTGTCTGCTCTGTTCTGTTCTCCTAAAGGTCTGTCTGTCTGCTCTGTTCTGTTCTCCTAAAGGTCTGTCTGTCTGCTCTGTTCTGTTCTCCTAAAGGTCTGTCTGTCTGCTCTGTTCTGTTCTCCTAAAGGTCTGTCTGTCTGTTCTGTTCTTCTAAAGGTCTGTCTGTCTGCTCTGTTCTGTTCTCCTAAAGGTCTGTCTGTCTGCTCTGTTCTGTTCTCCTAAAGGTCTGTCTGTCTGTTCTGTTCTCCTAAAGGTCTGTCTGTCTGCTCTGTTCTGTTCTCCTAAAGGTCTGTCTGTCTGTCTGTTCTGTTCTCCTAAAGGTCTGTCTGTCTGTTCTCTAAAGGTCTGTCTGTTCTCTCTAAAGGTCTGTCTGCTCTGTTCTGTTCTCTGTCTCTGTTCTCTGTCTGTCTGTCTGTCTGTCTGTCTGTCTGTCTGTCTGTCTGTCTGTCTGTCTGTCTGTTCTCCTAAAGGTCTGTCTGTCTGTTCTGTTCTCCTAAAGGTCTGTCTGTCTGTTCTGTTCTCCTAAAGGTCTGTCTGTCTGTCTGTTCTGTTCTCCTAAAGGTCTGTCTGGTCTGTCTGTCTGTCTGTCTCCTAAAGGTCTGTCTGTCTGCTCTGTTCTGTTCTCCTAAAGGTCTGTCTGTCTGCTCTGTTCTGTTCTCCTAAAGGTCTGTCTGTCTGTTCTGTTCTCCTAAAGGTCTGTCTGTCTGTCTGTTCTCCTAAAGGTCTGTCTGTCTGCTCTGTTCTGTTCTCCTAAAGGTCTGTCTGTCTGCTCTGTTCTGTTCTCCTAAAGGTCTGTCTGTCTGTTCTGTTCTCCTAAAGGTCTGTCTGTCTGTTCTGTTCTCCTAAAGGTCTGTCTGTCTGTCTGTCTGTTCTGTCTGTCTGTCTGTTCTGTTCTCCTAAACGTCTGTCTGTCTGTCTGTTCTCCTAAAGGTATGTCTGTCTGCTCTGTTCTGTTCTCCTAAAGGTCTGTCTGTCTGTTCTGTTCTGTTCTCCTAAAGGTATGTCTGTCTGTCTGCTCTGTTCTCCTAAAGGTCTGTCTGTCTGTTCTGTTCTCCTAAAGGTCTGTCTGTCTGCTCTGTTCTGTTCTCCTAAAGGTCTGTCTGTCTGTCTGTTCTGTTCTCCTAAAGGTCTGTCTGCTCTGTTCTGTTCTCCTAAAGGTCTGTCTGTCTGTTCTGTTCTCCTAAAGGTCTGTCTGCTCTGTTCTGTTCTCCTAAAGGTCTGTCTGTCTGCTCTGTTCTGTTCTCCTAAAGGTCTGTCTGTCTGTTCTGTTCTCCTAAAGGTCTGTCTGTCTGTCTGCTCTGCTCCTCTAAACCATCTGAATAAGATGTGATTGATGTGTTATGCTCTTGATCTTAGTTAACTTTCAACTATTATTCTACTAAAGTTGTCATGGTTTTAAGATGGTTGTGAGACCTTCATCTTAATAGAATATCATCAGTGAAACTGCAATCTCTCCATCCGCCTAATTACTAAATGTTTTACAATTCATAATTGCAAAAATCTTCCACCTTGCTCCAATAACACCTTACCCAGATTATTTTCTGATTGAATATTATAGCGGGGCATCGTACATTATATGAGTGTTATAACCAAGTGTTTATAGCGCCGGCGTATTGATTTCACTGATTTAAAGAATGATGCAGATGTAACGGATGTGAAACGGCGAGCGAGTTCGCGGTGGTGCGCGCTAAATAGCGTTTCAATCGGTGACGTCACTTGCTCTGAGACCTTGAAGTAGTGATTTCCCCTTGCTCTGCAAGGGCACTTGCTCTTGCGATGGGTAACGACGCTTCGTGGGTGACTGTTGTTGATGTGTGCAGAGGATCCCTGGTTCGCGCCCGGGTATGGGCGAGGGGACGGTCTAAAGTTATACTGTTACACAGAAACCAAACATACAAAAGACTGAACTGAACCCACTGGGCACAGATGTCAATTCAACGTTATTTCATTTAAATTACGTGGTAACGACGTTGATTCAATCAGTGTGTGCCCAGGGGGAAATGTCAGATAACGAAGCCAAGAAAAAATAATGCATTTGTCAAAATACATTTAATTCGGTCTCCACTTCTTACCTTCAGTGGTCTTGTTGGAGGAGCGCACATCTTCACCGAAGCATATTGTAATTGACAAGACGTGAAGAGCTATCAAAAACACGGTAAACTTCTGACTCCCGTAGGTCTGACTCCCGTAGGTCCGCCGGTAGGTCATTGTGCGGGTGTACGGCAGCGGATGAACGGGTCGAGACTATCCAACTGTCTCACGGCAGCACGACCATAATATACAGTGGAACAGCTGATGTGAAACACCCAAAGGACTTCGTGAAATATGATCAAGTATGAGGAAAGAGAGACGGTTAGGAAATCCTCCTCACCCACTCCACTCCAGCAACCTCCGACTCCCCTGTAACAGACTTTACATCCAACGATGTTAAAAGCGCATCAAGCACTTTGGAGAGAAGCCGCACAATTTGACCAGTAAACGTGTCATTAACTACGTTGAAATATATGGTGGTCGTGGTCGTTTATTTTCCTTCCGATGACAACAGTTAGGGAGTTCCTCCAAAAAAAAGGAATTTACAGACTAGCGAAATGTTGTCTTTCGTTAACGAGACCATGTGCTTCTCCAGAAGCGCTCCTTACGGACGTCAATCCGTCTTTACATTCCCCGTCCGCAAAGGCGCGCCGTTATAAGCGCTTTTCTGCGCTGCAGCAAGAGAAAGAGAGAGAGAGAGAGGGAAGGAGAGAGAGAGAAAAAGGAGAGAGTACACTTAGAGGACTTGAATAATATATTTCAGACACACCCTCTCACAGCAGAGGTAATTCTGGTTCAATATTTTATTCAGCAGCCGTAAGAGACAGTCGACTTAAAAGCAGTTATGGTGGGTGTGTAAAAAATAAAAATAAATGTTTTTTACCTTTTATTAACTAGGCAAGTCAGTTAAAGAACAAATTCTTATTTTCATTGACGGCCTAGGAACAGTGGGTTAACTGGTCTAGGAACAGTGGGTTAACTGGTCTAGGAACAGTGGGTTAACTGGTCTAGGAACAGTGGGGTTAACTGGTCTAGGAACAGTGGGGTTAACTGGTCTAGGAACAGTGGGGTTAACTGGTCTAGGAACAGTGGGTTAACTGGTCTAGGAACAGTGGGTTAACTGGTCTAGGAACAGTGGGGTTAACTGGTCTAGGAACAGTGGGGTTAACTGGTCTAGGAACAGTGGGGTTAACTGGTCTAGGAACAGTGGGTTAACTGGTCTAGGAACAGTGGGGTTAACTGGTCTAGGAACAGTGGGTTAACTGGTCTAGGAACAGTGGGTTAACTGGTCTAGGAACAGTGGGTTAACTGGTCTAGGAACAGTGGGTTAACTGGTCTAGGAACAGTGGGTTAACTGGTCTAGGAACAGTGGGCTAACTGGTCTAGGAACAGTGGGTTAACTGGTCTAGGAACAGTGGGTTAACTGGTCTAGGAACAGTGGGTTAACTGGTCTAGGAACAGTGGGTTAACTGGTCTAGGAACAGTTGGTTTAACTGGTCTAGGAACAGTGGGTTAACTGGTCTAGGAACAGTGGGTTAACTGGTCTAGGAACAGTGGGTTAACTGGTCTAGGAACAGTGGGTTAACTGGTCTAGGAACAGTGGGTTAACTGGTCTAGGAACAGTGGGTTAACTGGTCTAGGAACAGTGGGTTAACTGGTCTAGGAACAGTGGGGTTAACTGGTCTAGGAACAGTGGGGTTAACTGGTCTAGGAACAGTGGGTTAACTGGTCTAGGAACAGTGGGTTAACTGGTCTAGGAACAGTGGGTTAACTGGTCTAGGAACAGTGGGTTAACTGGTCTAGGAACAGTGGGTTAACTGGTCTAGGAACAGTGGGTTAACTGGTCTAGGAACAGTGGGTTAACTGGTCTAGGAACAGTGGGTTAACTGGTCTAGGAACAGTGGGTTAACTGGTCTAGGAACAGTGGGTTAACTGGTCTAGGAACAGTGGGTTAACTGGTCTAGGAACAGTGGGTTAACTGGTCTAGGAACAGTGGGTTAACTGGTCTAGGAACAGTGGGTTAACTGGTCTAGGAACAGTGGGTTAACTGGTCTAGGAACAGTGGGTTAACTGGTCTAGGAACAGTGGGTTAACTGGTCTAGGAACAGTGGGTTAACTGGTCTAGGAACAGTGGGTTAACTGGTCTAGGAACAGTGGGTTAACTGGTCTAGGAACAGTGGGTTAACTGGTCTAGGAACAGTGGGTTAACTGGTCTAGGAACAGTGGGTTAACTGGTCTAGGAACAGTGGGTTAACTGGTCTAGGAACAGTGGGTTAACTGGTCTAGGAACAGTGGGTTAACTGGTCTAGGAACAGTGGGGTTAACTGGTCTAGGAACAGTGGGTTAACTGGTCTAGGAACAGTGGGTTAACTGGTCTAGGAACAGTGGGTTAACTGGTCTTGGAACAGTGGGGTTAACTGGTCTAGGAACAGTGGGTTAACTGGTCTAGGAACAGTTGGTTAACTGGTCTAGGAACAGTGGGTTAACTGGTCTAGGAACAGTGGTTAACTGGTCTAGGAACAGTGGGTTAACTGGTCTAGGAACAGTGGGTTAACTGGTCTAGGAACAGTGGGTTAACTGGTCTAGGAACAGTGGGTTAACTGGTCTAGGAACAGTGGGTTAACTGCCTTGTCCAGGGGCAAAACGACAGGTTTGTACCTTGTCAGCTCAGGGATTTGAAATTGCAAGCTTTCGGATACTAGTCCAAAGCTCTAAAGACGAGGCTACCCTGCCGCCCCGATATGGCGGACTAGGCTACCCTGCCGCCCGATATGGCGGACTAGGCTACCCTGCCGCGCCGATATGGCGGACTAGGCTACCCTGCCGCCCCGATATGGCGGACTAGGCTACCCTGCCGCGCCGATATGGCGGACTAGGCTACCCTGCCACCCCGATATGGCGGACTAGGCTACCCTGCCGCCCGATATGGCGGACTAGGCTACCCTGCCGAGCCGATATGGCGGACTAGGCTACCCTGCCGCCCCGATATGGCGGACTAGGCTACCCTGCCGCGCCGATATGGCGGACTAGGCTACCCTGCCGCGCCGATATGGCGGACTAGGCTACCCTGCCGCCCCGATATGGCGGACTAGGCTACCCTGCCGCGCCGATATGGCGGACCAGGCTACCCTGCCACCCCGATATGGCGGATGTGTAAAAAGCAGTCCTGGTGGGTGTGTAAAAAGCAGTCCTGATGGGTGTTTAAAAAGCAGTCCTGGTGGGTGTGTAAAAAGCAGTCCTGGTGGGTGTGTAAAAAGCAGTCCTGGTGGGTGTGTAAAAAGCAGTCCTGGTGGGTGTGTAAAAAGCAGTCCTGGTGGGTGTGTAAAAAGCAGTCCTGGTGGGTGTGTAAACATGGCTTCACCAGACTGTTCTCATGAACCCGCCGTGTCTCCTTGCAGCTCTAAGTGACAACATCCTCTGCCCTGTACTCACGCACACGGTCTGATTTGCTCTACAAATGCAATAGGTCTACATTCATCTATTGTAGAATAAACTAAAATAACATCACATGAATTATTCAACATAAAATGACCAGCCTCAACACGTGGCCAGTCCTGTGAAGTGGAGAAACATTATGAGACTTCAGGATAGGCCAACAATCTATTTGCATTCAATTGTATTCATATGATATACAAAACGTTAAGGCCAACTGAAGAGGACACCCCCTGGTATTACATGGTGCTGACAGTCTCTCAGAGGAAGAGGACATCCCCTGGTATTACCTGGTGCTGACAGTATCTCAGAGGAAGAGGACACCCCTGGTATTACATGGTGCTGACAGTATCTCAGAGGAAGAGGACACCCCTGGTATTACATGGTGCTGACAGTATCTCAGAGGAAGAGGAGACCCCTGGTATTACATGGTGCTGACAGTATCTCAGAGGAAGAGGACACCCCTGGTATTACATGGTGCTGACAGTATCTCAGAGGAAGAGGACACCCCTGGTATTACATGGTGCTGACAGTATCTCAGAGGAAGAGGAGAGGACACCCCTGGTATTACATGGTGCTGACAGTATCTCAGAGGAGAGGAGACCCCTGGTATTACATGGTGCTGACAGTATCTCAGAGGAAGAGGACACCCCCTGGTATTACATGGTGCTGACAGTATCTCAGAGGAAGAGGACACCCCCTGGTATTACCTGGTGCTGACAGTATCTCAGAGGAAGAGGACACCCCCTGGTATTACATGGTGCTGACAGTATCTCAGAGGAAGAGGACACCCCCTGGTATTACATGGTGCTGACAGTATCTCAGAGGAAGAGGAGACCCCCCTGGTATTACATGGTGCTGACAGTATCTCAGAGGAAGAGGACACCCCCTGGTATTACATGGTGCTGACAGTATCTCAGAGGAAGAGGACACCCCTGGTATTACATGGTGCTGACAGTATCTCAGAGGAAGAGGACACCCCTGGTATTACATGGTGCTGACAGTATCTCAGAGGAAGAGGACACCCCTGGTATTACATGGTGCTGACAGTATCTCAGAGGAAGAGGACACCCCCTGGTATTACATGGTGCTGACAGTATCTCAGAGGAAGAGGAGAGGACACCCCTGGTATTACATGGTGCTGACAGTATCTCAGAGGAAGAGGAGACCCCCTGGTATTACATGGTGCTGACAGTATCTCAGAGGAAGAGGACACCCCTGGTATTACATGGTGCTGACAGTATCTCAGAGGAAGAGGACACCCCTGGTATTACATGGTGCTGACAGTATCTCAGAGGAAGAGGACACCCCTGGTATTACATGGTGCTGACAGTATCTCAGAGGAAGAGGACACCCCCTGGTATTACATGGTGCTGACAGTATCTCAGAGGAAGAGGAGACCCCTGGTATTACCTGGTGCTGACAGTATCTCAGAGGAAGAGGACACCCCCTGGTATTACATGGTGCTGACAGTATCTCAGAGGAAGAGGACACCCCTGGTATTACATGGTGCTGACAGTATCTCAGAGGAAGAGGACACCCCTGGTATTACATGGTGCTGACAGTATCTCAGAGGAAGAGGACACCCCCTGGTATTACCTGGTGCTGACAGTATCTCAGAGGAAGAGGCACCCCCTGGTATTACATGGTGCTGACAGTATCTCAGAGGAAGAGGACACCCCCTGGTATTACATGGTGCTGACAGTATCTCAGAGGAAGAGGACACCCCTGGTATTACATGGTGCTGACAGTATCTCAGAGGAAGAGGACACCCCTGGTATTACCTGGTGCTGACAGTATCTCAGAGGAAGAGGACACCCCTGGTATTACATGGTGCTGACAGTATCTCAGAGGAAGAGGACACCCCTGGTATTACATGGTGCTGACAGTATCTCAGAGGAAGAGGAGACCCCTGGTATTACATGGTGCTGACAGTATCTCAGAGGAAGAGGACATCCCCTGGTATTACATGGTGCTGACAGTATCTCAGAGGAAGAGGACACCCCTGGTATTACATGGTGCTGACAGTATCTCAGAGGAAGAGGACACCCCTGGTATTACATGGTGCTGACAGTATCTCAGAGGAAGAGGAGACCCCCTGGTATTACATGGTGCTGACAGTATCTCAGAGGAAGAGGACACCCCTGGTATTACATGGTGCTGACAGTATCTCAGAGGAAGAGGAGACCCCTGGTATTACATGGTGCTGACAGTATCTCAGAGGAAGAGGACACCCCTGGTATTACATGGTGCTGACAGTATCTCAGAGGAAGAGGACACCCCTGGTATTACATGGTGCTGACAGTATCTCAGAGGAAGCGGAGACCCCCTGGTATTACATGGCGCTGACAGTATCTCAGAGGAAGAGGAGAGGACACCCCCTGGTATTACATGGTGCTGACAGTATCTCAGAGGAAGAGAATAGAGCATATAGGAGAGGGAGGGAGGTGGAAGGAAAGAGAATAGAGGATATAGAAGAGGGAGGGAGGTGGAAGAAGAGGGAATAGACAATATAGGAAAGGGAGGAAGGTGGAAGAAGAGAGAATAGACGATATAGGAAAGGGAGGAAGGTGGAAGGAAAAAGAATAGAGGATAAAGGAGAGATGGAGTAATATAAGAATGACATGTATATGAATGACTTGTATAGGAATAACTTGTATAGGAATAACTTGTACAGGAATGACTTGTACAGGAATGACTTGTACAGGAATGACTTGTACAGGAATGACTTGTACAGGAATGACTTGTATAGGAATAACTTGTATAGGAATAACTTGTATAGGAATAACTTGTATAGGAATAACTTGTATAGGAATGAGTTGTATAGGAATAACTTGTATAGGAATAAGTTGTATAGGAATAAGTTGTATAGGAATGACTTGTAGCATATGACTCTGTGCTATCTGGACTAGAAAGGTAGCTGGCTACATTCAACGCCAATTGATAGAAACATTGTTTTCCTTTTAGTGCTACAGATATATCATGAAGTGGCATAACAAATCAAATCATAGTTCATTTTGTCGCGTAAACAGATTTGCAGACGTTACGACAACAACAGAATTGAAGAAAGGAGATATTTGCAGCTTGAACCCCAGCCAGCCTCTCACTACATTACACACAATACATTACTATAATAATAATAATAATAATAATAATAATAATACATTTGATAATAATATAATAATAATAATAATAATAATAATGCATTTGATGAGCTAACCTACATCATTACACTACAAGCAAATCAGCATATTAGCAATGCGCTTTTAATTAGCCATTGTAACTAACTGTGGTCCAGCTCTATTTCCCCATGTCCACTATTGTTCATTCAGAGGCCCTGGTTGTGTCTGTGTGAGAGAGTGCAGTGATACAATATGAAAAACATAGCCTACAGTTCTAGGTCTCAGGAATACTAGAGAAAATTAATTATATCCCAGAAATATTATGTGGGACAACAACAACAACAACAAATAAGAGAACATCTCTCAAGAGATATTATTCCCGACAGAAAAACAAGGTCTTAACATGTTCTACAATGAGTTTGGACCGGAAGACAGAACAGAACCTATTCAGATCGGTGGAGAACCAGCTGAAAACCAAGGACATATCCCAAATGGCACCCTATTCCCTATATAGTGCACTACTTTAGACCAGCACCCTATTCCCTATATAAGGCACTACTATTGACCAGCACCCTCCTATTCCCTATATAGTGCACTACTTTAGACCAGCACCCTATTCCCTATATAGTGCACTACTGTTGACCAGCACCCTCCTATTCCCTACATAGTGCACTACTATTGACCAGCACCCTATTCCCTATATAGTGTACTACTAGTGACCAGTACCCACCCTATTCCCTATATAAGGCACTACTATTGACCAGCACCCTATTCCCTATATAAGGCACTACTATTGACCAGCACCCTATTCCCTATATAAGGCACTACTATTGACCAGCACCCTATTCCCTATATAAGGCACTACTATTGACCAGGACCCACCCTATTCCCTACATAGTGCACTACTCTTGACCCTATGGCTAGGTAGAGACCTGTATCTATAAGAAGACATCACCCAGAAACCACATGGTCATTGATTGACTTGTATAATCTAAAACCATTGGACTAAACAGGTTAAGAAGAGTGTGATGTATATATTTAATATTTACATGAAACAGTCATGAGTCACCGAAACACACAACAAGTCAGGCATGTAGATACACACGTAGACAGTAAGCAAGTAGGTGGCAGTCTCCAGATCCAGTCACTAGATTCAAGTCTCTAGATTCAAGTCACTAGATTCAAGTCTCTAGATTCAAGTCTCTAGATTCAAGTCTCTAGATTCAAGTCTCTAGATTCAAGTCTCTAGATTCAAGTCTCTAGATTCAGTCTCCATTTCCAGTCTCTAGATTCAAGTCTCTAGATTCAAGTCTCTAGATTCAGTCTCCAGATTCAGTCTCTAGATCATGTTCTGATTGAAACTCTGAATGATGGCAGGGTCCACGGAAACCGCCCTAGACCACAGAAACCGCCCTAGACCACAGAAACCGCCCTAGACCACAGAAACCGCCCTAGACCACAGAAACCAACCTAGACCACAGAAACCACCCTAGACCACAGAAACCACCCTAGACCACAGAAACCACCCTAGACCACAGAAACCACCCTAGACCACAGAAACCACCCTAGACCACAGAAACCAACCTAGACCACAGAAACCAACCTAGACCACAGAAACCAACCTAGACCACAGAAACCAACCTAGACCACAGAAACCACCCTAGACCACAGAAACCACCCTAGACCACAGAAACCACCCTAGACCACTCAGAAACTGAAGAGGATTTCAAAGCTTCCTTGTGACAGCAGAAACCACCCAGGGTGACAGAAGGTGACAGCAGGGTGACAGCAGAAACAGCAGGGTGACAACAGGGTGACAGCAGGGTGACCAGCAGGGTGACCAAGGTGACAGCAAGAACAGCAGGGTGATAACAGAAACAGCAGGGTGACAGCAACCACCCTAGACCTCCAAACCACAGCAAACCAGGGTGACCTAACAGCAAGGTGACAGAAGGTGACAGCAGGGTGACAGCAGGGTGGCACCAGGGTGACAGCAGGGTGACAGAAACCACCCTGACAGCAGGGTGACAGCAAGGTGACAGCAGGGTGACAGCAGGGTGACACAGCAAGGTGACAGCAGGGTGACCACAGGGTGACAGCAAGGTGACCAGCAGGGTGACCAAGGTGACAGCAGGGTGACAACCACAGCAAGGTGACAACAAGGTGACAGCACCTGACAGCAGAAACAACCCAGATAGGTGACAGCAGGTGACCAGCAGAAACAGGGTGACAACAAGGTGACAACAAGGTGACAGCAGGGTGACAGCAGGGTGACAACAGGGTGACAGCAGGGTGACAGCTTGGTGACAGCAGGGTGACAGCAGGGTGACAGCAAGGTGACAGCAGGGTGACAACAAGGTGACAGCAGGGTGACAGCAGGGTGACAGCAGGTGACAGCAAGGTGACAGCAAGGTGACAGCAGGGTGACAGCAGGGTGACAGCAAGGTGACAGCAGGGTGACAGCAGGGTGACAGCAGGGTGACAGCAGGGTGACAGCAGGGTGACAGCAGGGTGACAACAAGGTGACAGCAGGGTGACAGCAGGGTGACAGCAAGGTGACAGCAAGGTGACAGCAAGGTGACAGCAAGGTGACAGCAGGTGACAGCAGGGTGACAGCAAGGTGACAGCAGGGTGACAACAAGGTGACAGCAGGTGACAGCAGGGTGACAACAAGGTGACAGCAAGGTGACAGCAGGGTGACAGCAGGGTGACAAGGTGACAGCAAGGTGACAACAAGGTGACAGCAGGGTGACAGCAGGGTGACAGCAAGGTGACAGCAGGGTGACAGCAGGGTGACAGCAGGGTGAAAGCAGGGTGATAACAGGGTGACAGCAGGGTGACAACAAGGTGACAGCAGGGTGACAGCAGTTTGTGAAATTGCAAGGTGACAGCAAGGTGACATTTTTTGTTTTCCAGTGTGACAGCAGGGTGATAACAGTGTTGTCCTAGTGAGCACAACCCAAAACAGGGTGACAGCAGGGTGACAACAAGGTGACAGCAAACAGCAGGGTGACAAACAGGGTGACAGCAAACAGCAGGGTGAAAGCAGGGTGACAAACAGGGTGACAGCAGGGTGACAGCAGGGTGACAGCAAGGTGAAACACAACACCAAACACAGGGTGACAAACAGCAAGGTGACAACAAACACAGGGTGACGCAAACAGCAGGGTGACAAGGTGACAGCAAGGTGACAACAAGGTGACAGCAAACAGCAGGGTGACAAACAGGGTGACAGCAAACAGCAGGGTGACAGCAGGGTGACAGCAAACAGCAGGCACAACACGGTGACAGCAGGGTGACAGCAGGGTGACCAGGGTGAAACAGGGGAGTGACAAACAGGGTGACAAACACGGTGAAACACAACCCAAACAGCGGGGACAAACACGGTGACAGCAGGGTGACAAACAGGGTGAAAGCAGGGTGACAAACAGTGTGACAAACAGGGTGACAGCAAACACAAGGCAAAGCAGGGTGACAAACAGCCCACAACAAGGTGACAGCAGGGTGACAAACAGGGAAAACACGCACCCAAACAGCAGGTTGAAAGCAGGGTGACAGCAGGGTGAAAGCAGGGTGACAGCAGGTTGAAAGCAGGGTGACAGCAGGGTCTTGTTCAGTTTGTTGAAATTGTCCAATAAGAAAAGCTCATTTTTTGTTTTCCATTGCACAGCGTTTTCAAGCTGCTATAGTGTTGCCCTAGTGAGCACAACCCAAACACGACCCACACACGACCCAAACACGACCCAAACACGAGGCAAACACGACCCAAACACGAGGCAAACACGACCCAAACACGACCCAAACACCCCAAACACGAGGCAACACGACCCAAACACGACCCAAACATGGGGGAAACGGGGGAAACGGTATCAGAAGGAGGCCAAAGAGAAGTGCTGACTCTTATTGACTTCTCCGTGCTTCTACACCTGCATTGCTTGCTGTTTGGGCCACCCCTCATAACCTGGTTCCTCTCTAGGTTTCTTCCTAGGTTTTGGCCTTTCTAGGGAGTTTTTCCTAGCCACCGTGCTTCTACACCTGCATTGCTTGCTGTTTGGGGTTTTAGGCTGGGTTTCTGTACAGCACTTTGAGATATCAGCTGATGTAAGAAGGGCTTTATAAATACATTTGATTTGATTTACCTGCCTAGCTAAATCAATACGAATAATATAGACAAGCAGGATGCAT
>NW_024608991.1:80000-96366 GCF_018296145.1 Oncorhynchus tshawytscha | reverse complement strand
GTTTGACTGTGGATATAAATACTTTTGTACCTGTTTCCTCCAGCATCTTCACAAGGTCCTTTGCTGTTGTTCTGGGATTGATTTGCACTTTTTGCACCAAAGTACGTTCATCTCTAGGAAACAGAACGTGTCTCCTTCCTGAGCGGTATGACAGCTGCGTGGTCCCATGGTGTTTATAGTTGGGTACTATTATTTGTACAGATGAACGTGGTACCTTCAGGCGTTTGGAAATTGCTCCCAAGTATGAACCAGACTTGTGGAGGTCTACTATTTTTTTCTGAGGTCTTGACTGATTCCTTTTGATTTTCCCATGTCAATTAGCCTATCAGAAGCTTCTAAAGCCACAACATCATTTTCTGGAATTTTCCAAGCTGTTTAAAGGCACAGTCAATTTAGTGTATGTAAACTTCTGACCCACTGAAATTGTGACACAGTGAATTATAAGTGAAATAATCTGTCTGTAAACAACTGTTGAAAAAATTACTCTGTCTGTCAGAGTGCTTCAGACCGCTCTACGAGGGACACTGTCAGACTGCATCAGACCGCTCTACGAGGGACACTGTCAGACTGCATCAGACCGCTCTACGAGGGACACTGTCAGACTGCATCAGACCGCTCTACGAGGGACACTGTCAGACTGCATCAGACCGCTCTACGAGGGACACTGTCAGACTGCATCAGACCGCTCTACGAGGGACACTGTCAGGCTGCTTCAGACCGCTCTACGAGGGACACTGTCAGGCTGCTTCAGACCGCTCTACGAGGGACACTGTCAGACTGCATCAGACCGCTCTACGAGGGACACTGTCAGACTGCTTCAGACCGCTCTACGAGGGACACTGTCAGGCTGCTTCAGACCGCTCTACGAGGGACACTGTCAGAGTGCTTAAGACCGCTCTACGAGGGACACTGTCAGGCTGCTTCAGACCGCTCTACGAGGGACACTGTCAGACTGCTTCAGACCGCTCTACGAGGGACTCTGTCTGTCAGACTGCTTCAGCCCGCTCTACGAGGGACACTGTCAGAGTGCTTAAGACCGCTCTACGAGGGACACTGTCAGACTGCTTCAGACCGCTCTATGAGGGATTCTGTCTGTCAGACCGCTCTACGAGGGACTCTGTCTGACTGCTTCAGACCGCTCTACGAGGGACTCTGTCTGACTGCTTCAGACCGCTCTACGAGGGACTCTGTCTGTCAGACTGCTTCAGACCGCTCTACGAGGGACTCTGTCTGTCAGACTGCTTCAGACCGCTCTACGAGGGACTCAGACCGCTCCACACTCCACACTGCTTCAGACCGCTCCACACTCTGTGTCATTCTCTCTCTTGACATTTCCATGGCTGAAAATGTTTCATGCATTTTTATTGTTGTTTTTTTCTCCCCAATTCATAAATAATGTATTTATTTATCATGAAAATCTGTTTTGGAATTAGACTAGCACACTTCAAAGACGGACAGGCTTTGAAATGTCTGGTTTTCACTGAGTATCAGAAGATTTATTCAATTTATGTAAAGTACCTCCGGGGTAGTAAAGGTGGCATTTGAATACATTTGACTGAACTAAATTGTATAATGAGGAGGTTTCTACCCTTATCATTAAAGTAGTAAATCTAATCCCCAGTTTGAATGGATCATTTGGCCAAACATACGGTAGGTCCCGTGAACAGACAACACGACACCGCTCTGAGGGTCTGTCTACACAGATATACATGTCACGCCCTGACCTTAGTGTTCTGTTGTCTTTATTATTGTGGTTAGGTCAGGGTGTACCATGGGAGAAATGTGTGTCTTTGTCTTATTCTAGGGTGTTTGTACTGTCTAGGGGTTTTTGTAGATTTATGGGGTTGTTTCATCTAGGTGTTTATGTTGGTCTATGGTTCTCAATAGATTGGTTCTCAATTAGAGGCAGGTGTTTATCGTTGTCTCTGATTGGGAACCATATTTAGGCAGCCACCTTCTTTGGGTATTTGGTGGGTTATTGTCTATGTAATATGTTTGCACATTGTTTATATAGCGGTCACGGTCATCTTAATCGTTTTTTTGTTTAAGTGTTCTTCGTGTTCTTCCATCAATAAAGAAGAATGTATTCACACCACGCTGCACTTTGGTCCCCTCCATACGACGGTCGTGACAATACAGTACGGACTGTAGCTTAAACTGACTGGGAGTCAGTACGGACTGTAGCTTAAACTGACTGGGAGTCAGTACATACTGTAGTTTAAACTGACTGGGAGTCAGTACATACTGTAGCTTAAACTGACTGGGACTCAGTACATACTGTAGTTTAAACTGACTGGGAGTCAGTACATACTGTAGTTTAAACTGACTGGGAGTCAGTACATACTGTAGTCTAAACTGACTGGGAGTCAGTACATACTGTAGTTTAAACTGACTGGGAGTCAGTACATACTGTAGCTTAAACTGACTGGGACTCAGTACATACTGTAGTTTAAACTGACTGGGAGTCAGTACATACTGTAGTTTAAACTGACTGGGAGTCAGTACATACTGTAGTCTAAACTGACTGGGAGTCAGTACGTAATGTAGTCTAAACTGACTGGGAGTCAGTACGTAATGTAGTCTAAACTGACTGGGAGTCAGTACGTAATGTAGTCTAAACTGACTGGGAGTCAGTGCGTACTGTAGTTTAAACTGACTGGGACTCAGTACATACTGTAGTTTAAACTGACTGGGAGTCAGTATGTACTGTAGTTTAAACTGACTGGGACTCAGTACATACTGTAGTTTAAACTGACTGGGACTCAGTACATACTGTAGTTTAAACTGACTGGGACTCAGTACATACTGTAGTTTAAACTGACTGGGACTCAGTACATACTGTAGTTTAAACTGACTGGGACTCAGTACATACTGTAGTTTAAACTGACTGGGAGTCAGTACGTACTGTAGTTTAAACTGACTGGGAGTCAGTACGTACTGTAGTTTAAACTGACTGGGACTCAGTACATACTGTAGTTTAAACTGACTGGGAGTCAGTACGTACTGTAGTTTAAACTGACTGGGACTCAGTACATACTGTAGTTTAAACTGACTGGGACTCAGTACATACTGTAGTTTAAACTGACTGGGACTCAGTACATACTGTAGTTTAAACTGACTGGGACTCAGTACATACTGTAGTTTAAACTGACTGGGACTCAGTACATACTGTAGTTTAAACTGACTGGGAGTCAGTACGTACTGTAGTTTAAACTGACTGGGACTCAGTACATACTGTAGTTTAAACTGACTGGGACTCAGTACATACTGTAGTTTAAACTGACTGGGAGTCAGTACATACTGTAGTTTAAACTGACTGGGAGTCAGTACATACTGTAGTCTAAACTGACTGGGAGTCAGTACGTACTGTAGTTTAAACTGACTGGGAGTCAGTACATACTGTAGTTTAAACTGACTGGGAGTCAGTACGTAATGTAGTCTAAACTGACTGGGAGTCAGTACGTAATGTAGTCTAAACTGACTGGGAGTCAGTACGTAATGTAGTCTAAACTGACTGGGAGTCAGTGCGTACTGTAGTTTAAACTGACTGGGAGTCAGTACGTAATGTAGTCTAAACTGACTGGGAGTCAGTACGTACTGTAGTCTAAACTGACTGGGAGTCAGTACGTACTGTAGTCTAAACTGACTGGGAGTCAGTACATACTGTAGTTTAAACTGACTGGGAGTCAGTACGTAATGTAGTCTAAACTGACTGGGAGTCAGTACGTACTGTAGTCTAAACTGACAGGGAGTCAGTACGTAATGTAGTCTAAACTGACTGGGAGTCAGTACGTACTGTAGTCTAAACTGACTGGGAGTCAGTACGTACTGTAGTTTAAACTGACTGGGAGTCAGTACATACTGTAGTTTAAACTGACTGGGAGTCAGTACGTAATGTAGTCTAAACTGACTGGGAGTCAGTACGTAATGTAGTCTAAACTGACTGGGAGTCAGTACGTAATGTAGTCTAAACTGACTGGGAGTCAGTGCGTACTGTAGTTTAAACTGACTGGGAGTCAGTACGTAATGTAGTCTAAACTGACTGGGAGTCAGTACGCCCTACTGTAGTCTAAACTGACTGGGAGTCAGTACGTACTGTAGTCTAAACTGACTGGGAGTCAGTACATACTGTAGTTTAAACTGACTGGGAGTCAGTACGTAATGTAGTCTAAACTGACTGGGAGTCAGTACGTACTGTAGTCTAAACTGACAGGAGTCAGGTAATGTAGTCTAAACTGACTGGGAGTCAGTACGTACTGTAGTCTAAACTGACTGGGAGTCAGTACGTACTGTAGTCTAAACTGACTGGGAGTCAGTACGTACTGTAGTCTAAACTGACTGGGAGTCAGTGCGTACTGTAGTTTAAACTGACTGGGAGTCAGTACGTACTGTAGTCTAAACTGACTGGGAGTCAGTACGTACTGTAGTTTAAACTGACTGGGAGTCAGTACCTACTGTAGTCTAAACTGACTGGGAGTCAGTACATACTGTAGCTACACATGAAATGAAATGATGGGTTGATTCTCTCCTTTCTCGTCTCCTTCATCAGTTCAGTTGCTTGTCTCGGGGACTACAATTATTCTTTTAACTTCTGTCTTCAAAACATCCTGAATTAGATATCGCCACATGCCACACACGGCCAGGGCATCCGGGAGGGGGAGGGTAGGGGGGGGGAGGGATGATAATTAATGAGATGGAGGGGGAGCTGGCAGGGTGTCTCACATGGTGTTGGATTAACCAGTCCTCTTCAGGCTGATCTCCAGCCTCATTTCCAGTCTCGTTCCCTGTCCATCAGAGGCCTCTGTTCTCTTTAGATGTCACCATTCAGACTCGGGGAATAATACACATATGTCACATGTCTCCTCTGACCTCTAACCTGCCAGCCAATGACTGTTGTTCAGATCCTGGATGACATACTAAGATACCTCAACACACCTCTACAGAGGAAGATACCTCTACACACCTCTATGGAGGAAGATACCTCTACACACCTCTATGGAGGAAGATACCTCTACACACCTCTATGGAGGAAGGTACCTCTACACACCTCTATGGAGGAAGATACCTCTACACACCTCTATGGAGGAAGGTACCTCTACACACCTCTATGGAGGAAGATACCTCTACACACCTCTATGGAGGAAGATACCTCAACGGAGGAAGATACCTCTACACACCTCTATGGAGGAACATACATCTACACACCTCTATGGAGGAACATACATCTACACACCTCTATGGAGGAAAATACCTCTATGGAGGAAGATACCTCTACACACCTCTATGGAGGAAGATACCTCTACACACCTCTATGGAGGAAGATACCTCTACACACCTCTATGGAGGAAGATACCTCTACCTGGAGGAAGATACCTCTACACACCTCTATGGAGGAAGATACCTCTACACACCTCTATGGAGGAAGATACCTCTACACACCTCTATGGAGGAAGATACCTCTATGGAGGAAGATACCTCTACACACCTCTATGGAGGAAGATACCTCTACACACCTCTATGGAGGAAGATACCTCTACACACCTCTACGGAGGAAGATACCTCTACACACCTCTATGGAGGAAGATACCTCTACACACCTCTACGGAGGAAGATACCTCTATGGAGGAAGATACCTCTACAGGAAGATACCTCTATGGAGGAAGATACCTCTACACACCTCTATGGAGGAAGATACCTCTACACACCTCAACGGAGGAAGATACCTCAACGGAGGAAGATACCTCTACACACCTCTATGGAGGACGATACCTCTACACACCTCTATGGAGGAAGATACCTCTACACACCTCTACAGAGGAAGATACCTCTACACACCTCTATGGAGGAAGATACCTCTACACACCTCTATGGAGGAAGATACCTCTACACACCTCTATGGAGGAAGATACCTCTACACACCTCTACAGAGGAAGTTACCTCTACACACCTCTATGGAGGAAGATACCTCTACACACCTCTATGGAGGAAGATACCTCTATGGAGGAAGATACCTCTACACACCTCTATGGAGGAAGATACCTCTACACACCTCTATGGAGGAAGATACCTCTACACACCTCTATGGAGGAAGATACCTCTACACACCTCTATGGAGGAAGATACCTCTACACACCTCTATGGAGGAAGATACCTCTACACACCTCTATACCTAACAACACCTCTATGAGGAAGATACCTCTACACACCTCTATGGAGGAAGATACCTCTACACACCTCTATGGAGGAAGATACCTCTACACACCTCTACAGAGGAAGATACCTCTACACACCTCTATGGAGGAAGATACCTCTACACACCTCTATGGAGGAAGGTACCTCTACACACCTCTATGGAGGAAGATACCTCTACACACCTCTATGGAGGAAGGTACCTCTACACACCTCTATGGAGGAAGATACCTCTACACACCTCTATGGAGGAAGATACCTCTACACACCTCTATGGAGGAAGATACCTCTACACACCTCTATGGAGGAAGATACCTCTACACACCTCTATGGAGGAAGGTACCTCTACACACCTCTATGGAGGCATATACCTCTACACACCTCTATGGAGGAAGGTACCTCTACACACCTCTATGGAGGAAGATACCTCTACACACCTCTATGGAGGAAGATACCTCTACACACCTCTATGGAGGAAGATACCTCTACACACCTCTATGGAGGAAGATACCTCAACAAAATAATATAATATAATAATAATATAAAATATATAATATATATAGACAGCTACCTAACAACTATAGTCCTGGATCCTATATACAGACAGCTACCTAACAACTATAGTCCTGGATCCTATATAAAGACAGCTACCTAACAACTATAGTCCTCGATCCTATATAAAGACAGCTACCTAACAACTATAGTCCTGGATCCTATATAAACACAGCTACCTAACAACTATAGTCCTGGATCCTATATAAAGACAGCTACCTAACAACTATAGTCCTGGATCCTATATAAAGACAGCTACCTAACGACTATAGTCCTGGATCCTATATAAAGACAGCTACCTAACAATTATAGTCCTGGAAACTATATAAAGACAGCTACCTAACACTATAGTCCTGGATCCTATATAAAGACAGCTACCTAACAACTTATAGTCCTGGATCACTACACTATATAAAATAAAGACAGCTACCTAACAACTATAGTCTTCTCCATATAATAAGACAGCTACCTAACAACTATAGTCCTGGACACTATATAAAGACAGCTACCTAACAACAAAAGTCTTCTCCATATATAAAGACAGCTACCTAACAACTATAGTCCTAATTCCTATATAAAGACAGCTACCTAACAACTATAGTCCTGGATCCTATATAAAGACAGCTACCTAACAACTATAGTCCTGGATCCTATATAAAGACAGCTACCTAACAACTATAGTCCTGGACACTATATAGAAACAGCTACCTAACAACTATAGTCTTCTCCATATATAAAGACAGCTACCTAACAACTATAGTCCTGGATCCTATATAAAGACAGCTACCTAACAACTATAGTCCTGGACACTATATAAAGAC
The DNA here is from genome assembly GCF_018296145.1 of Oncorhynchus tshawytscha. Taxonomy (NCBI): domain Eukaryota; kingdom Metazoa; phylum Chordata; class Actinopteri; order Salmoniformes; family Salmonidae; genus Oncorhynchus; species Oncorhynchus tshawytscha. Next base: position 88,804 of record NW_024608991.1, on the reverse strand, counting down.
AGCTACCTAACAACTATAGTCCTGGATCCTATATAAAGACAGCTACCTAACAACTATAGTCCTGGATCCTATATAAAGACAGCTACCTAACAACTATAGTCCTGGATCCTATATAAAGACAGCTACCTAACAACTATAGTCCTGGACACTATATAAAGACAGCTACCTAACAACCATAGTCCATGATCATATATTAAAACAGCTACCTAACAACTATAGTCCTGGATCCTATATGAAGACAGCTACCTAACAACTATAGTCTTCTCCCTATATAAAGACAGCTACCTAACAACTATAGTCCTGGACCCTATATAAAGACAGCTACCTAACAACTATAGTCCTGGACACTATTTAAAGACAGCTACCTAACAACTGTAGTCCTGGATCCTATATAAAGACAGCTACCTAACAATTAGAGTCTTCTCCATATATAAAGACAGCTACCTAACAACTATAGTCCTGGACACTATATAAAGACAGCTACCTAACAACTATAGTCCTGGATCCTATATAAAGACAGCTACCTAACAACTATAGTCTTCTCCCTATATAATGACAGCTACCTAACAACTATAGTCCTGGATCCTATATAAACACAGCTACCTAACAACTATAGTCCTGGATCCTATATAAAGACAGCTACCTAACAACTATAGTCCTGGATCCTATATAAAGACAGCTACCTAACAACTATAGTCCTGGATCCTATATAAAGACAGCTACCTAACAACTATAGTCCTGGATCCTATATAAAGACAGCTACCTAACAACTATAGTCCTGTACACTATATAAAAACAGCTACCTAACAACTATAGTCTTCTCCATATATAAAGACAGCTACCTAACAACTATAGTCCTGGATCCTATATAAAGACAGCTACCTAACAACTATAGTCCTGGATCCTATATAAAGACAGCTACCTAACAACTATAGTCCTGGACACTATATAAAGACAGCTACCTAACAACTATAGTCTTCTCCATATATAAAGACAGCTACCTAACAACTATAGTCCTGGATCCTATATAAAGACAGCTACCTAACAACTATAGTCCTGGACACTATATAAAGACAGCTACCTAACAACTATAGTCCTGGACAGCTACCTAACAACTATAGTAAAGACAGCTACCTAACAACTATAGTCTTCTGGACCTAACAACTATAGTCCTGGACACTATATAAAGACAGCTACCTAACAACTATAGTCCTGGATCCTATATAAAGACAGCTACCTAACAACTATAGTCCTGGACACTATATAAAGACAGCTACCTAACAACTATAGTCCTGGACACTATATAAAGACAGCTACCTAACAACTATAGTCCTGGACACTATATAAAGACAGCTACCTAACAACTATAGTCCTGGATCCTATATAAAGACAGCTACCTAACAACTATAGTCCTGGATCCTATATAAAGACAGCTACCTAACAACTATAGTCCTGGATCCTATATAAAGACAGCTACCTAACAACTATAGTCCTGGACACTATATAAAGACAGCTACCTAACAACTATAGTCCTGGATCCTATATAAAAACAGCTACCTAACAACTATAGTCCTGGATCCTATATAAAGACAGCTACCTAACAACTATAGTCCTGTACACTATATAAAAACAGCTACCTAACAACTATAGTCTTCTCCATATATAAAGACAGCTACCTAACAACTATAGTCCTAATTCCTATATAAAGACAGCTACCTAACAACTATAGTCCTGGACACTATATAAAGACAGCTACCTAACAACTAGAGTCTTTTCCCTGTATAAAGACAGCTACCTAACAACTATAGTCCTGGATCCTATATAAAGACAGCTACCTAACAACTATAGTCCTGGATCCTATATAAAGACAGCTACCTAACAACTATAGTCCTGGACACTATATAGAAACAGCTACCTAACAACTATAGTCTTCTCCATATATAAAGACAGCTACCTAACAACTATAGTCCTAATTCCTATATAAAGACAGCTACCTAACAACTATAGTCCTGGACACTATATAAAGACAGCTACCTAACAACTAGAGTCTTTTCCCTGTATAAAGACAGCTACCTAACAACTATAGTCCTGACATATATAAAGACAGCTACCTAACAACTATAGTCCTGGACCCTATATAAAGACAGCTACCTAACAACTATAGTCCTGGATCCTATATAAAGACAGCTACCTAACAACTACCTAACAACCTGTCCTGGATCCTATATAAAGACAGCTACCTAACAACTATAGTCCTGGATCCTATATAAAGACAGCTACCTAACAACTATAGTCCTGGATCCTATATAAAGACAGCTACCTAACAACTATAGTCCTGGATCCTACACTATATAAAAACAGCTACCTAACAACTATAGTCTTCTCCTACCTATATAAAGACAGCTACCTAACAACTATAGTCCTGGACACTATATAAAGACAGCTACCTAACAACAAAAGTCTTCTCCATATATAAAGACAGCTACCTAACAACTATAGTCCTAATTCCTATATAAAGACAGCTACCTAACAACTATAGTCCTGGATCCTATATTAAGACAGCTACCTAACAACTATAGTCTTCTCCCTATATAAAGACAGCTACCTAACAACTATAGTCCTGGATCCTATATAAACACAGCTACCTAACAACTATAGTCCTGGATCCTATATAAAGACAGCTACCTAACAACTATAGTCCTGGACACTATATAAAGACAGCTACCTAACAACTATAGAGACAGCTCTTCTTCCAATATAAAGACAGCTACCTAACAACTATAGTCCTGATCCTATATAAAGACAGCTACCTAACAACTATAGTCCTGGACACTATATTAAAGACAGCTACCTAACAACTATAGTCTTCTCCATATATAAAGACAGCTACCTAACAACTATAGTCCTGGATCCCTATATAAAGACAGCTACCTAACAACTATAGTCCTGGATCCTATATAAAGACAGCTACCTAACAACTATAGTCCTGGACACTATATAAAGACAGCTACCTAACAACTATAGTCTTCTCCATATATAAAGACAGCTACCTAACAACTATATATAAAAAGACAGCTACCTAACAACTATAGTCCTGGATCCTATATAAAGACAGCTACCTAACAACTAGCTTTTCCCTGGATCCTATAAAAGACAGCTACCTAACAACTATAGTCCTGGATCCTATATAAAGACAGCTACCTAACAACTATAGTCCTGGATCCTATATAAAGACAGCTACCTAACAACTATAGTCCTGGACACTAAATAAAAACACTATATAAAGACACTACATAGAAACAGCTACCTAACAACTATAGTCTTCTCCATATATAAAGACAGCTACCTAACAACTATAGTCCTGGATTCCTATATAAAGACAGCTACCTAACAACTATAGTCCTGGACACTATATAAAGACAGCTACCTAACAACGCTAGTCCTGGACACTATATAAAGACAGCTACCTAACAACTATAGTCTTCTCCATATATAAAGACAGCTACCTAACAACTATAGTCCTGGATCCTATATAAAGACAGCTACCTAACAACTATAGTCCTGGATCCTATATAAAGACAGCTACCTAACAACTATAGTCCTGGATCCTATATAAAGACAGCTACCTAACAACTATAGTCCTGGATCCTATATAAAGACAGCTACCTAACAACTATAGTCCTGGATCCTATATAAAGACAGCTACCTAACAACTATAGTCCTGGACACTATATAAAGACAGCTACCTAACAACTATAGTCTTCTCCATATAATAAGACAGCTACCTAACAACTATAGTCCTGGATCCTATATAAAGACAGCTACCTAACAACTATAGTCCTGGACACTATATAAAGACAGCTACCTAACAACAAAAGTCTTCTCCATATATAAAGACAGCTACCTAACAACTATAGTCCTAATTCCTATATAAAGACAGCTACCTAACAACTATAGTCCTGGATCCTATATAAAGACAGCTACCTAACAACTATAGTCTTCTCCCTATATAAAGACAGCTACCTAACAACTATAGTCCTAATTCCTATATAAAGACAGCTACCTAACAACTATAGTCCTGGACACTATATAAAGACAGCTACCTAACAACTATAGTCCTGGACACTATATAAAGACAGCTACCTAACAACTAGAGTCTTCTTCCAATATAAAGACAGCTACCTAACAACTATAGTCCTGGATCCTATATAAAGACAGCTACCTAACAACTATAGTCCTGGACACTATATAAAGACAGCTACCTAACAACTATAGTCTTCTCCAATATAAAGACAGCTACCTAACAACTATAGTCCTAATTCCTATATAAAGACAGCTACCTAACAACTATAGTCCTGGACACTATATAAAGACAGCTACCTAACAACTATAGTCCTGGACACTATATAAAGACAGCTACCTAACAACTAACAGTCTTCTTCCAATATAAAGACAGCTACCTAACAACTATAGTCCTCCCTATATAAAGACAGCTACCTAACAACTATAGTCCTGGACACTATATAAAGACAGCTACCTAACAACTATAGTCTTCTCCATATATAAAGACAGCTACCTAACAACTATAGTCCTGGATTCCTATATAAAGACAGCTACCTAACAACTATAGTCCTGGATCCTATATAAAGACAGCTACCTAACAACTATAGTCCTGGACATATATAAAGACAGCTACCTAACAACTATAGTCCTGGATCCTATATAAAGACAGCTACCTAACAACTATAGTCCTGGATCCTATATAAAGACAGCTACCTAACAACTATAGTCCTGGATCCTATATAAAGACAGCTACCTAACAACTATAGTCCTGGACACTGTATAAAAACAGCTACCTAACAACTATAGTCTTCTCCATATCTAAAGACTGCTACCTAACAACTATAGTCCTGGATCCTATATAAAGACAGCTACCTAACAACTCTAGTCCTGGACACTATATAAAGACAGCTACCTAACAACTATAGTCTTCTCCATATATAAAGACAGCTACCTAAAAACTATAGTCCTGGACACTATTTAATGACAGCTACCTAACAACTATAGTGCTGGACCCTAATTAAAAACATCTACGTAACAACTGTAGATGTGGACCCAGTATAAAGTCACCCTGACCCTCAGCTGTCTCCAGCCTGCAGCTCATTACCTGCTGCAGCTCAGATCTCCCCATCACTCCACTTCCTGCTCTTGAATATTAAGAATAGATATTTGACATGTTGTGTGAGGGGCTGAAGGAGCTGTGAATGGCAGAGCTGAATGCTTGTCCATCACTCTTTTCACTGGTTACAGGTGGTCAGGTGGTCTCATCTCCCTCCACATATATCTGCTGCTGCGTGACAGCAGTCTGCAATTTGCATGTTGGACAGACAACAAACGGGCCTGTGCATGTCAAACTAGGTGGTGATGCGTGACAGTTTGAACACAATGCTGTCTCCTCCTAGCCTGACCCTCGACCCGCCTAATGTCTCCGTCACAATCACAGGAAGATGGGAGAAATCAGCCTGCCCTTCTCCACAATGCATCTGATACCAATACCATTATTATGGTCTCTCTCTCTCCCTCTCTCTCTCACTCTCTCTTCTCTCTCCTCTCTCTGTCTCTCTCTCCTCTCCCACTCCCTCTCTTCTCTCTTCCCTCTTCCCCTCTCTTTTCTCTTCACTCTCTCTCCTCTCTCTCTCTTTTCTCTTCCCTCTCTCTCCTCTCTCTCTCTCTCTCTCTCTCTTTTCTCTTCACTCTCTCTCCTCTCTCTCTCTCTCTTTTCTCCTCTCTCTCACCTCTCTCTCCTTCTCTCTGGTACTCCATCTTAGAGTGGCTTGTCTTGGTCTGTCAATCCCAGAGGCCTTTAGGGTCGTTTTAGGACAAAGATAATGAGTTCGAAGGAATTGTTGTGAATCTCTTGTTGTGGCCACATGGATGAATGCATTGACGCTTGCTGACACTTGATGCATTGACAATAATGGTGATTATTTTTGAATGTTTTGGACAGGGAACCATTTTGACCGATGTTCTAATATTAAAGTGAAAGCTAATCTTTAATGAGTCATTTAACAGTCTGATAGTGTAGGAAGACCATCACAGGAAGAGGCTTTGTTCAGCTCTTTAAAAGCAATATCTACCAAAGGGATATAATCTCTCCCCTGTTATAACACATGATAATGAAGCCGTTATCTCCGCCTACATCACCCGATCGTCACTGTGATGAAACAGCGACACTAATTACCTGTTAACACCTGAACACTTCCCTGGTGCAGGTTACGGCTGCAGGAACACTTCCCTGTTACTTCCTGGTTCAGCTCCCGACAGAGGTCAACTCACTCTGAAATATGAAGAGTACTCTTTATATTACAACCTCATCAAATTGTCTCTCAGCAGTTTAAGATATGAACTTTCTTCTGCTTGTTAAGGCAGATAAAGGAAATGTTTTAAAACGGATCTCAGTGTAGAATATATCCAGGAGTAGAGAGTTTTAGTCTTAAGCCATAATCACTCTCTGGTTTAAGCTATATACTTTACATATTTAAGGAGATAGTTACTTCATGAGCTCATGTTGTAAGAGTTAGAGTTAAAAGTCACTACCATATCTCTGTGGGTTAATGAACGGGGGGGGGAGGGGGGGGGCAGGCCGCCTGATTACACTGTTTAAGAGACACACAATCCTCCTGACTTCTAGGATAGTCAGCAGAACTGGATCGTCTCCGTACCACTCGGGGTTTAAAGTGGAACTGACAGCGTTTGAACTACTTTGCAGAAATTAAACAAACAGACGGTCATAGTGTGGGTGTGTAAAATATCACATCTGCAGTTTTATGCTTCAAAATCAACTTCATAACAGGTTTTAAAAACATGCTTCTATTCGTCTCCACACTCCATTATGTACAGTAAGGTGTTGTTGGCAGAAGTAAAACAGATGCAGTTAATACATCATTAATACCATTTAATACTATTCACCATCAAAGGGCTAGGTGGTCTAATACATATTGCTGTTAGCTTGTAAATCACATATAGTACAATGTTTTCTGCCTCCAGCCATTCTGGGGATGAACACCTAATATTTTGGACCAAAACAGATGTAAAAGAGCAGTGTTTGTGATTCTCAACACAGTCAATGTAGCTATGCAGTACATGGCTAAGAAGACTGTAGAGTATCTATTAATGTAGGCCTACTCATTTAATTTAGCTAGCTAGCAGTTTTATAGAACCTAAAATAACATATAGCCTTGTATTGTAGGTAACTAGCAGCTAGCTATCAGTTTTCTAGACCCTAAAATAACATATAGCCTTGTAGGTAGCTAGCTTTCAGTTTTCAAGAGCCTAAAATTACATATTTTATTTAACAAGGCAAGTCAGTTAAGAACAAATTCTTATTTTCAATGACGGTCTAGGAACAGTGGGTTAACTGCCTGTTCAGGGTAGAACTACAGATCTGTACCTTGTCAGCTGGGGGATTTGAGCTCCCAACCTTCCGGTTACCAGTTCAACGCTCTAACCACTAGGCTACACTGCCACCCCCCTAATATATATATATATATATAGCCTTGTATTGTAGCTAGCTAGCTACCAGAACAGCCTGGGGGTTGAAACGACACGACTTCTATACGTTTTATCTTGTCCCACTATCTTTTTGAATAATACCATGGCATTACCTCGTCAGCCCAATGTCAAACCAAAAACATGCTGTTCTAATGAGGATTCCCCTTTTTCTAGCGAGAAAACATCTTGTAGGTGACATGGATATTTAGTCATGTCTGTCTGTGAGGGCGGACTGCTAAACCTTCAGTTAATCTGTCTGTCAGTTCAGAGGCTGCCACCAGTCAACCCTGGCAACATAATTAACACTCATGTCATGATTAGTATTTGTCTGTTTAATATAATCCTTGAATACATCTCATGCAGGAGATATTTGAGTTCCCGTTGCGCTTGGGGAACCTCTGAAAGCATCTGAATAAAGACGTCCATTTTGTTTCTTTGGAGCTCTGTTGTCTGACAGGAGAGATTAGCTGTAATGTTAGTTTAAATCCTCTCATGGAGCGCTGCGGTGCTTACCGTACAACTCTGCCGTTGCAGCAGCTCGTTGTATCAAACACACAGAGGAAAGCCTCCCGACCACATCAGACCTCTTCTGTAACCTGTTGTCACAACACAGGAGGAATGTTCAACTACAGCTGTGTTTCAACATGAAGAAGCCTCCTCCTCCTCATCAGGACTGTATCAGGGCTGTGTTACAGTGGTACAGTCAGACATCAGGACTGTATCAGGACTGTGTTACAGTGTTACAGTCAGACATCAGGACTGTGTCAGGGCTGTGTTACAGTATTAAAGTCAGACATCAGGGCTGTATCAGGGCTGTGTTACAGTGGTACAGTCAGACATCAGGACTGTATCAGGGCTGTGTTACAGTGTTACAGTCAGACATCAGGACTGTATCAGGACTGTGTTACAGTGTTACAGTCAGGGCTGTGTTACATCAGGACTGTATCAGGCTGTGTTACAGTGTTACAGTCAGACATCAGGACTGTATTACAGTGTTACAGTCAGACATCAGGACTGTGTTACAGTGTTACAGTCAGACATCAGGACTGTGTTACAGTGTTACAGTCAGACATCAGGACTGTATCAGGGCTGTGTTACAGTGTTACAGTCAGACATCAGTCTGTGTTACAGTGTTACAGGACTGTGTTACAGTGTTACAGTCAGACATCAGGACTGTGTTACAGTGTTACAGGACATCAGGACTGTGTGTACAGTGTTACAGACATCAGACTGTATCAGGGCACTGTATCAGG